>NW_025835019.1:94815-237127 GCF_002878395.1 Capsicum annuum
AGGGAGTAATGTAATGAAAAGAAAAATATAAATTGATAAAAAGAGAGTGAATCATAGGTTGATGGCAAATACTCCCTATTAAATATGTGTGAGCTAGCTTAAAAAGATGAAACAAAATAAAAGAGATGGGAATATAAAAGTGGTGAAAATCGTGTATTAAAGCTCTTAGAGAAGATAATCACTATTACTGGCTAGAATAGTACCTACCCGTCTCTTAACCTACATTTCAACTCTTAAAGTCCTGTTTGGTCTTGAGCTTTTACATTTTTATATTAGTGGAGTACTATTGTCATGACCCAAACCAGTGCCCGGCCATGACAAGTATCTCAAGTGCAACAAGGAACGAAGATCACCTCCTGCACCTAACCAAATAGAACACAATACCCCCAACATCGGATAAATTTCAAACATATAAATGATAGCATAAGGTAAGATCAAAGAATTTTAGACATGTATATAACCCATAACTAGAAATCCAACCAAAAATGACCAACCGGCATCACCACCTAAGTCCATAGTAATCTACAAAGCCTTCTAACAAAACCGAGATCAATAAAGTGTTGGGACATGCCCCCAACCCTAACAATGACAATGACAATGTTAATGATAATGTGAAATCTCAATTCTAATATATGAATGGAAACTGATGAAATGACCAAGTATTATGGAGAATGTAATCTAACCACTCAATTCCAACGATTGAAGAATCGAGCCGATCTACCTCAGGAAAAGTAGAACTATCTTTGGTGCCTGCATCGTATGGGATACAATGTTCGGAGATGGTTAGTGGGTTTAGCACTAGCATGTAACTCAGGGATTGGGGATAAAATAGATCCAAGTCAAATCTAATTCAAAACCATGTGAACATCATCATATACATACATAAATGATATGCGAGAAAAAGGATCAAGGCTTAGCATGCACTTTAACACTTTAGCTTGAATTGTGTAGCTTAACCTCCATAATATAAAAAGGCACCCACAGGTTATATAGGTCCATCTCTCCCCTAGCTGGAAGGGACCAAGTGCGTGTAGCCGCATAAACTATAAGATATACATATGCACCATAGGGGACTTGAACCTCCCGGCAAATCAAGATGACTTAAGCACCCAATCATGTAATATATTGTGGGGGACTCGAACCTCCCAATCATACAATAAGGTGGACTCAAACCACCCGATCATTTAGACCTTCGAGTTGGCAACTATGGTTTCCAGTATTGATCCCTTGGGACCTCTATTTTCACGACTAAGCTACACAACCCTTATTAAAGCCTGATTAAATCATTTATCACACATTCTCATTCATTGAACCACAATACACATTTAGGCATACACTGTTTGTATCGTTATACCAACTACACTTGCAAGGTAACATCAAAATGCCATTAGAATTCCATTAACTTGGGAAAATGACTCTCTTTGTTCATTAAATCAAACCACCATGTCTTAATAACCTATTTATATTATGAGATTGTATCAAAAAAAATTTTGTACAATTTTACTAGTACTCAAAACCACTTTCACAAAATTTGGGTTGGGGTTATTGCCAATTCAATTATCAATATTCACAAAATTTAGGGAATTCACAATCCCCTAGTTTATTCACCATACCTCTTCATAAAACTGGTTTCAAAGCCACTATTTGACAGGGCGTATACAAACATGAAACATCCCATAAATAACAATCTTTCAAAACCCTCAACCCATGTTTAAAAACCAACATCAAAACCATATGAACAATACTTTAAAATACATTCCTTTAACAAAGTACCAATTGGGGAGGAGCAACATGTTTGAAGGAGCCTCAATTTTGGAGGAGAAATCTTGAATTGACCCCTAGATAACCTTGAGAAAACCCTAGCTTTCTTTGCTTGAAGGAACTTGAGAGAGTAAAAAGGGTTTTTGATTTTTTAAAGTGTTAAAATAATGCCTGAAAGGTTCCTTATGGATGTGGAGTCTATTTGGGTAAAGAGGGAAATGTCCAAGTGCCTTTAATCTTAAAAATTGAAAAATTATCATCAGTGGTTACGCGTCATTTGATGACTCATAACAACACATTACGACTCGTTACCACAAGTCGTAGCCAAGAAAGTGTTATCAGGCACACATACTATTGACCCGATGACTTACATCATATAACTCGTATTGTGACCCTACGACTCATAGGGTCCAAGTCATATTCAATACACAATACTTGGAACATACACTGGTTGTACTGCAGTTGGGGCATCACGACTCATAATAAGTCCATACGACTTATTGTGAACCACTTGTACTCAGAGCAGAAAACTTAGCCACACACACTGGTCAAGCTATGATTTAGGTCCTTATGACTCATTAAGACTCCCTACGTCTGTAAAAGATGATTCATAGCTAGGACAGTGAGGATAAAATTTCCAAAATTTTAAGGTATAAAAATCTAAGGTGTTACATTCTCCCCCCTTAGGATCATTCATCCCCAAATGACGGGATAAGGAACTTACTAGCAATATTTAAGTCATAGACATACCCACTCTTACTTTTAACAAATACATAAAACAAAGATATTAAGGAATTCATAATTTCCTTTAACAAAGTCAGAAAACAAAGACTCTAAGGAATACATATAACTCATGCATGATTATCGAAAGCTGGAAATAAGAATAGGTACTTGGACTTCATGTCCTCTTCAGTTTTCCAAGTAGCTTCTTTACACTTCTGGTTTCTTCATAGAACCTTTACTGAAGCCACATCCTTGACACGCAACTGGCAAATTTGCCGATCCAAAATCTCAATCAGGACTTTCTCATAGGATAAGAAATCCGAGCTTGTTGAACCAAGTCAGGACCATACAATCTATTCTCGCCAACCTCGAACCACCCAATAGGAGACCTACATCTCCTACCATACAAAGTCTCAAACGGAACAATCCTAATACTTGAGTGCTAACTATTATTATATGCAAACTCAATGATAGAAAAATGGTCGACCCAACTACCACCAAAATCGATCATACAAGACCTCAACATATCTTCCAAAGTCTGTATCATCCTCTCCACTTTTCCATCTTTCTACGAGTATAAAGCGGTGCTGAGGTTTACCTTATTCCCTAAACCTCTCTGAAAGGGATTCCAAAAGTGAGATGAGAACTAAGTACCTCAATTTGATATGATGGAAACTGGAGCACCATGGAACTTCACGATCTCTTTAATGAAGAGGTTAACATAATGCTGCACCAAATAATTAGTCCTCACTAGTAAGAAGTGAGCGGACTTAGTCATCCTATCTATAATGACCCAAATGGAATCAAACCGATGATGGGACCATGGAAGACCAGTAAAAAAATTCATATTAATCACTTCCCATTTCCAGATAGGCAATTCAATCTCTTGAGACAAACCACTAGGTCTCAAGTGCTCAACTTTGTCTTGTTGACAAACCAAACACTTATTCACAAAATTGGCCACATCCCTCTTCAAGTTATTCCATAAATAAATTTCTCTTAAATCATGATCCATCTTTTTCAGACCAGGATGAACGTGTACCTCTACTCATGAGGTTTTTCCAACATCCTCTCTCGCAGTCCATCAATATCTAGAACACATAACCTACCTTGGTATCTTAAGATACCATCACCACCCATCTCAAAAGCTATCACCTTCTGGTGACCCGCATCATCCTTGATCCGCATCAACATAGGATCCAAAACCTGCTTCTTCTTTACTTCTGCACCAAGAGATGACTTTGCCACCTCTTAAACAATCACACCACCATCCTTAGAGTCCAAGAGACAAACTCTAAGATTATCCAAAGAGTGAATATCCTTCTATAGTACTCACTTTTCCTTATCTACAAGAGATAAGCTTACCACGAACAACCTTCTAAGAGCATTATCAACCACGTTAGCTTTACCTGGGTGATAATACAGACTTATGTCGTAGTCCTTGAGTAACTAAATCCATCTCCTTTGTCTGAGATTTAACTTCTTCTGGGTGAACACATACTGCAAACTCTTATGGTTTGAGAAGATGTCAACATTAAAACTATACCAGTAGTAATACCAAATCTTCAAAGAAAAGAGCACAACCAATAACTCTAAATCATGAGTCAGATAGTTCTTATCCTGCACCTTCAACTACCTATAATCATATCCAACCACTTTACCATACTGCATCAACACACAAACCAATCCCACCTAGGATGTATCAAAGTAAATAACAAAACCATAGGTACCCTCAGGTAGATTCAAAACTAGAGCTAAAGTTAACTTATCCTTCTACTTCTTGAAACTAACCTCACAAGAATCAGACTACAAAAACTTCACCTTCTTCTGAGTTAACTTAGTCAATATGGCAGTAATAAAAGAGAAGCTTTCCACAAACCTCCTATTATAATTGGCTAAACCCAAGAAGGTCCAAATGTAGGTTGGAGTCATGGAATGAGGCCACTTCTTAACCACCAAAACTTTTTGTTGATCCATCATGATCCCTTCACTAGAAACAACATGACCCAAATAGGTCATAACATTTAACCAGAACTCACATTTAGAGAACTCTGCATACAACCACTGATCTTTCAAGGTTTGTAACAAAAGGCATAGGTGATCAGCATGATACATCCCACTCTTAGAATACACCAAAATATCATCAATAAACAAAATATGAACAAATCTAAGAACTGGTGGAATACCCAATTCATAAGATCTATAAATGCTGTTGGGGCATTAGTCAAACTAAAAGACATCACCAAAAACTCAAAATAACCATATTAGATTTGAAAGGTAGTCTTAGGGATATCCACTTTCCTAATCTTAAACTGATGGTAACTCGACCGTAGCTTAATCTTGGAAAAGTACTTAGCACCTTGAAGCAGATAAATGAGATCATCAATCCTATAAAGTGGATTTTCTTCTTCATAGTCATCTTATTCAACTGGTGGTAATCTATAAACATCCAAAGGGACTCATCCTTCTTACACCCGAATAAAATGTGAGCACCCCACAGGGACATACTTGGGTGGGTAAAATCATTATCTAGAAGATCTTCCAACTGCTCCTCGAGTTCTTTTAACTCCATCAGAGCCATTTTGTAAGGAGGGTTAGAAATATGATGAGTGTTCAGAAGAAGATCAATGCCAAAATCAATTTCCCTATCGGGAGGAATAACAGGAAGATCACAAAGGAATACCTTAGAAAATTCGCAGACCACCGGTACAGATTATAATAAAGGACCTTCAGATCTAGAATGCTTAGCATGCATTATATGGTAGATGCACCCCTTGGAAGTTAATTTCTGTGCTCTAAGATAAGAAATGAACCTTCCCTTAGGCAATAGGGAACTACCTTCCTATTCAATCATCGGCTCATTTGGGAAGTAGAAATTGACACTTTGGGTCTGACTATATATATATATATATATATATATATTATTCAAAATTAAATTTGAGATACCAAAAGTATATAATTATATTATATCAAATTAAGAGCATTAAAAATTATATATGGCATCCAATTCAATTTTGAATAATTGTTTCATTTTTAAATATATGTGATAGTTGTTTATTATTGGTATATCTTAAATTTGTATGAATGTAAATATTATATTTCAAACCTTACACATAGCATGAATACAAGCAATCCATCCCCAATATCACATAATGTCTAACATGTCAAAATCTATTAGATCCACCAAGGTCTCTTTATCATAAACTGACATCACACAATCTCTATAGACCCTTCGAGCCACAATGGAGTCACCCACCTGGGTGGACACAGAGAAAGGATCCAAAATACTCTCAGGATTAAAACAAAAATGAATATCCACATAAGAGGTCACATAAGAGAGGGTAGAATCGAGATCAAGTAGGTAATATGTAACACCCTAATTTTTTGAATCGGAATGCTATAAGGTGCTCATGACCCAAGGGACCATAAACTAACCCATGACTGATATCTGTACCTAGACACTGCATATATAATGTAATAATGCAAAAAACATAAACATGTAGGCCACAAGGTTCAACTAAATAAAGATCTGTCAATACACAATATCCATATGGGTGAAAGAAACCCAAAACAACTGAAAACTGAATCAAATCTAAACTAAATTTGAATATTGAATCTAAAAGCCTCTAAGTACTGTCTGAATAAGGAGTTGAGGGAATATGCCTCCAACAAACTTCGTCTAGCAAAATTGAGCTGAAATAATAAATGAAATAAAATAATATCACCCTAGAATGGATGAGGACTCACTGCAACTCTACGGCTGGATGCTACTGCTGATCTGGAGCTCGTGTCTCTGAACCTATGGTGTAACATGAAAGAAAGCACCATAGTGCAAATGCATCAGTACAACTGGAGTAGTGAGTATACGAGTAAGGCAGGCTAATGCAAAAGGGTTTACATGTATGAACAGTGCTAACTGACTGACTGATATGAACATGAGAGTGTAAACATACATACATAGTAACTAAGATCATGAGTACGTTATAGATAGATCTGTACACTAATACATGGTTTATTAATAACTGACTTGGCTAAGACTATAGTTTTGATAACATGGGCGACTATATCTGACAGTCTTAAATCTGAAGGAACTATGTAAGTTCCACACTATAACTGAATTTGACTGTATTTGACAGTCCTGGTATACTGATATCTGAAGAAATATCTGAGTTTTTTTTATTGACAATGAGTCTAAAACTATGGGAGGTAGTTGTTTAATCGACATGCCCCATATGTGCCATTATGGCTAAGATGAGGTCCAATCTCTGCCCTGACTGGAAGGGCGTCAATACCGCGCCACTGGTAAGGACAACATGTGAGCAACCCTCATATAATAGGTAACTCTAGTGAGAAGGGTGGGAACCCTCATATAACAGGTTAAGCAATCTTATCTACCCTTATATAATAGGCTGCGATGTCTCAACCTATGCTAGCTATATAGTTCTGGAATGCAAGGATGACTGCTAAGAATCACACCCTCATATACAGGTGAGTTCCCATCCTTAAGTTCACTCAGTGCTAAATCCTACTCCCATCTGAAGAGACTGAACATGATTTAACTGATTGTACGTAAGTGGAACTTACTAAATTTCGTTGACTGATGGAGTAGTACTATTATCTGAGATTTAACTGAGATCATATGATTTCTGAGGTTTCGTAATTCACATGACTGACTGAGTTCTATAGATTATAGCTTGACTAAGATTATCGTGACAACATGACATTGCTCTAGGCATACAACTATGTTTTTTTGGGTACGAATACCCCAAGGACTCGATAGAAGGAAAATGACACACTTGACATGACTTGATCACAAGATTTGATTCCATAATTCATAATATCATAAGTAGGGGATATCATATTTCATATAGTTATTCAACATCTTAAACATTGTAGGGAATGCATGGATATATTTCGTGTATATATTGTATATCTCCATTATCTTGCATGCTTCATACCACCATAATAGTAACACATGAAATGTATGGAATTCATATTAAAGTACATAGCTAACATGAACTTGTCATTTAGACATCATAGAACCATACAAACATGAATTTCTAGCATCCTAAGCATTTTATCAAACACCTTGCATGCATTCTTTAAGGCATAAGTGGGTTTCATACTTGCACCATATTAAACAACCTAAAGATCATGGTTTTCAATTAACAAACATATATATTCCATGTAACACCTTTAGACATCACATTGAAACTTAAACAAAAATTGTCAACATGTACATACTCATATCACCACAAAAAGTTTACAAAATAATATTTAAAACATGGTTCTTGAGCTCTATGAACGGATTGGATCCATAGATGAACACTACGCATACCTTAGTAATTGAATCTTGAAAGAGATCTAATGTTTCTAAAGGTTCTTGAATAATTCCTTAGGTTTTCTCTTGAGGAGATAATCTTTAGAGAAAACCTTAATCATGTGGTTGAGATTGTAAGAGAGGGTTTTTAAGATGCTTAACTGAAGAAAAAATGGAAAAAATTACGCCTTTTTAAGGTTATAAGTTGTGGAGGGTGAAGTTAATGACCAAAATACCCTTATGAAATAAATTCCCTGTTGTTGAAAATCATAGCTGACGACATTTGTGAGAAGGCGTCAAAAATGTTGTAAGCCATCAAAAATGTCGTCACACAGGAGCTGGAATTAATGGTTTCTGCCTAAGTCTGACGACCTTCGTGGTAGGGCGTCACAAATATGGTAAGCTACCATGAATTTTGTCACTTAGGTGCTAATTTCTACCTAAGGCTGACGACCTTCGTGGTAGGGCATCACAAATGTGGTAAGCTAACACGAATGTCGTCACACAGAAGCTGGATTCTGCCTAAGGATGACGAACTTCGTGATAAGGAGTCATAAATATGGTAAGCTACCATGTATGTCATCACTTAGGAGCTCGTTTCTGCCTAAGGCTGACGACCTTCGTGGTAGGGCGTCACAAATGTGGTAAGCTACCACGAATGTCGTCACACTATTTCCATCCTGACATGCTGGAGTAAAATAGGAATAACTCTTCGCTCCGATATAGGATTTAGGCGAAATTGGTATCGTTGGAAATATAATTCAATTATATATCTATTAATAGGTCATGAGCTCAAAAATTCCAAGTATAATGAGATATATTCTTGTTTGATGTTGACTATACCAATATCCTTCTCAAGAATTCAATCGATAAGGAATGTTTTGATTCGTCTGATAGCTGGGAGTTATTTGAAGCCTTAATATACATCTAACTTACTCATAAAACTATAAAAGATCTATGATGTACTATGCGTGAGCTTGGTACATGGTTCTAATATTGGTTTGGATTTTTTGGGGTATTATAATATCTCCCCCTTGGAAACATTCGTCCTCGAATGATGACTACTTGAGAGGGGAGAAAAGATAAAACGATGCATACACTGACCATGCTTAACTGGCACATGATTTTAGGATTGAATTGCATTCTAAACTGAATATAGCCCAACTGAACATGCATATCTGATGCATGACTGATAAGCTGAACTCATGAATGCATGATAACCTATGCACTGATACTTGATACCAATTTTATACTAGAATTTTGAACATGTAACTGAATAAGCTTATGGAAGATGGTTACCTCGAGCTAAGTCTAAATTAGTGGAGAAAAGATGAGGGTAATTGGTTCGCATGTCTTCTTCTGCTTCCCAAGTAGCTCCCTCCATGGACTGATTCTGCCAAAGAACCTTGACTACAAAGACTTCTTTGTTCCTCAGCCTACGAGTCTGATAGTCGAGGATTTTGACTGGAATCTCTTCATAAGAGAGGCTATTCTAAATTTCAACACTCTGAATAGGGACTACAACTGCTGGGTCTCCTATGCACTTATTGAGCAAAGAGACATGGAAGACTGGATGGACTGAGGCTAGATCTGAAGGCAATTCGAGCTCATAGGCTACCTTGCCAAAGCGACTGAGAATCCTGAAGGGACTGACATATCGGGAACTAATTTTTCCTTATTGTCGAATTCTTCACTACTTTCATGGGAGAGATCTTGAGTTAGACATAGTTATCGACCTCAAATTTGAGATCCTTTCTATGAACATCCACATAAGACTTTTGTCAGCTCTGAGCAGCTTGGAGTCTTTCTCCGATCAAATAACTCAGGAAAACTCAATAAATTTAGTATCAGTCCAGTCCCACTCAACATTCAAAAATCACAGTAAACTCAGTCAGTTAAAAAAATTCAGTAGTATTTCGCCAGTCAATGGAAATTCAGTGAACTCAGTCTAGTACAGTCCTATATACTGAATTCAGTGTCTATTCAGTTCGGAGTACGATTCAACACTGAGTGAATCCAAGGATGGGAGCTAACCTCCTAGTAGAGGGTGTGATTCTTAGAAGCAA
This sequence comes from Capsicum annuum, assembly GCF_002878395.1. Lineage (NCBI taxonomy): Eukaryota > Viridiplantae > Streptophyta > Magnoliopsida > Solanales > Solanaceae > Capsicum > Capsicum annuum. The sequence goes on from NW_025835019.1 coordinate 104,686, forward strand.
TCCTTGCATTCCAGAACTACATCGCCAGCGTAGGTTGAGACATTAAACCTGCTAGATAAGGGTTGATGAGGTAGCTTAACCTGTCAAATGAGGGTCCCACTACTCTCATTAGAGTACCTGATAGATGAGGGTCACTCATAATTTATCCTTACTAGTGGCACGGTATTGAAACCCTTCCAATTGGGGTTACATATTTAACCCCAACTCAGCTACATTATTCTATTTGGGCCATGTCTGTTAGATGACTACCTCCCACAGTATCAGTTCAGTCTTCAGTAAAGAACTCAGCTAGTTCTACAAATTTTAGGACTGTCACATACAGTCACTCAGCTCTGTACATAACTCATCTAGTTCCATCAGAATTTGGACTCTCAGGCAAAGTCACTCAGTAATCAGTATATCAGTTATCAGTAATCCATGTTGTCAGTAATCTATGTTATCAGTAACTCAAAATCCATAATCCATATGATTTCAGTTACCGTTATGTATTCATGCATGTATCCTCACGTAGTCATGTTCATATTATTTAGTCAATTATAGTTCATGCATATAAACCCTTGCATTCATCCTTACCTAACTTTCCGTACTAGTACATTTACATGTACTGACGTATACTTTTCTTTTATGCTATGGTGTTTTATACCATAGATTTGGATGCTCAGGTTCCCGACCATGCATAAATAGATTTAGGTTCAGTCAGTAGTAGTACACTAGATATGAGTCCTCATCATTCAAGAATGTTCTATTATTTATTATTTTAGTACTTAGTTATTTTAGCAGCCGTAGTTAGTTGGGGACATGTCCCATCAACTCCTTATTCAGATAGTTTAGAGGCTTTCAAACTAGATGTTCAAACTAGATTTTCAGACTTTAGTATTTTCAATATTTATGTTCAGTTTTGGTATTCTTATACCTTGTTCAGACATTATTCAGTTTTGAACCTTATGGTGGATTTCTGCCAGATTTCCACATTTATCTCAGTTTTATTGTTATTATAGTATTACTAAATATAGTGCTCACAGCATGTACCAGTCATGGGTTAGCTAGATATCCTTCGAGATCGTTAGCACCGTGTAGCGTTTGGGGTACCAAACTTAGGGAGTTACACATGACCTCTACTTTTATGACTCGGCTACACAACCCTCGTTAAAGCCCAATTAAATAATTTATCACATATTCCCATTCATTGAACCATAATACACTTTTAGGAATACACTGTTGGTAGCATCATACTAACTACATTTGCAAGGTAACATCAAAATGCAACCACAATTCTATTAACTTGGAAAAATGACTCCCTTTGTTCATTAAATTAAACCACCATGTTTTAATAGCCTATTTATATCATGAGATTGTTCCAAAAACAATTCAGTGAAATTTTACTCGTACTCGAAACCACTTTCACAAAATTTGGGTTCGGGTTATTACCAATTCAATTATCAATATTCACAAAATTTAGGGAATTCATAATTCCCTAGTTTAGTCACCATACCCCTGCATCAAATTGGTTTCAAAGACACTATTTGAAACATAACCAATGCATATACAAACATAAAACTTCCATAAATATTAATCATTCAAAACCCTCAACCCATGTTCAAAAACCAATATCAAAACCACATGAATAATACTTTAAAACATATGCCTTTAACAAAGTAAGAATTGAGGAAGAGTAATATGCCTGAAGGATTCTCAATTATGGAGGAGAAACCTTGAATTGACCCCTAGATGCTGAACCTTGAGAAAACCCTAGCTTGCTTTGCTTGAAAAAACTTGAGAGAGTAAAAAGGGTTTTTGATTTGTCAAAGTGTTAAAATAATTCCCTACAGGTTCCTTATGGACATGGGGTTTATGTGGGTAAATAAGAAAATGTCCAAAGTACCCTTAATCTTAAAAACTAAAAAAATTATCACCAGTGAGTACGAGTCACACTGCAACTCCTATCAACACGTTATGAATCATTGCCATGAATCGTAGCTAAGACAATGTCATTAGGCACACATGCTGTTGACCTTATAAATTACATCATATGACTCATATCATAACCCTATGACTCATAGGGTCCAAGTCATATCCAAGAAATCAAGACTTGGAACATACACTGGTTTGACTATAATTGGGGCATTACGACAAGTAAAGAGTCCATATAACTTGTTGTGAGAAACTCGTACTCAGAGAAGAAAACTTAGCCACACACACTAGTCAGGCTATAATTTAGGTACACAATCAATCAATCTTGGATATACAATCAATCATAGAGGTACACATCAACTAATATACAATACGTTGAAGGATTTACTAATAGAGGCAAAGATAATTCTACACATTGATAAAATTTATTTGCAAAGCTTAGATTAAGAAATACCAGAACAAGAAGTTCATAATCACAACAACCTCATAATATGTAAACCAAGTTTAGAGACACAAATTAGTGATTAAAACATGATGTACTAAGAGAGTATTATAGTTATTCATTGTACCTTTTTCTTTGATACTTTGGTAGTGGTATTAGTCTATGGATCAATTTGCTGAGGAGAAATGGATAGGGTTAGTTAAGCATTAATGTAATACACCCGATTATAACCCGTAAATACTCAATTAGGAATCAATTGATGCTGATTTATTGAAAGGGTTTTCTATTTAATATTCCTCGTTTGTAGATGGCTGTGGTGTTATTTTATCTTAGGATTTCTTTTTTTTTTTCTAGATTAGTAGCTGAGGAGTTGAAGTCTTCTTCAAGTATTGTACTGACTTAGCATTTGTAAGAGTTTTTGAATGCCTTTTGAGCAATCTACCCAAATTCTTCATGCTAGAAATCTATGGTGGAATAATGAATTAATTTAATAACTCAACTGGTCAGGTGCTTTTTCATTAGTAAATTCATATCATCAATTTGGTTGTATGATGAACAAGGAGAAGAGGCGATTAAAGTTCTTTATCTTTTGTGTACTTTCCTACTTGAGATTTGATGTTTTCTCTTAATTTCCCGTTGTTTTATTTTTATTTTTGTCTTATTTGGTGTGATTTTTTGTTTTTGGACTCGATTTTTATTCAAGAATAAATGGGATCCCATAACAATCATTTTTATATCAATAAAAGACTATGATTTAGGATCTTATAGCTCATCAAGATTCCTTATCACTCATAAAAAGGGCGTCGTAGTCAGGATAGTGAGGATAAAATTTAAAAAATTTTAAGGAGCAAAAATATGGGGTGTTACAACTACACTAAGGGAAAGTTTATGGTTCATCTTGTGTGACATGCAAATTCTTTGTGAAAGTGAGCGGAATTTGTTTCTACACTTTGTCTTTTGATAAAATACATATATGTTAGTGAATATGGGTGACTCTTTTATGGTATGTGCACATATTTGATGATGGAAATATGACTTGTATGATCTTTTTGTTGAGTAATATGCTTGAGTATTCTTTGTTTTTTTGAATTTATTGCATTTCATGCTTTCTGTAGTGGTTACAGGTCATTTTTGACTTGTTGGGACCTTCAATTTGGTTCTCGGGGTAGCTCATTTGGGTTCTAAGCTCATTCCTTATTTTGGAGCTGTTAAAGTTAAGAAATCGGTCTTCATTCAAAATATCTAGTAAACGGCATTATATGACAATTCTAAGAGTTTTATTAGCTCTAGAATGTTGATTTTAGGCTAAAGAGAATCTTGATCTGGGTTCCAAGGATTCAAGGCTCATTTTGAGCTACATTTAGAAATTAGAGAAAATAAAAGATTTGGTGTAGGACCCATGTTTTGTCAAAACAAACTTGGATGGAAATTTTAATGGTCCCGTTGTATTCAAAATGTCAAATTTGGTATGGTAGCATAGTTTATTTGGATGCACATGGTTTCAAATAAATTTTGAGCATCCGGTCAGAGTCCATGTGGACTTAGTTAAATTTTTGGGTTTTTGATAGCTTGTGCAACTACTTAAGAGGCTTGGTGGAGCATTAGTGGTCCTTGGATACCTGGATGAGTTCCATTTTAGCAGACATCTCTAAAGAAACTAGGGTGTATCTTTAGAGACATCTCTCCCTTAGTGTACCTTCTAATTTAGAGGTCATTTGCCTCTTTAGTTATTTAGCATCCTAGTGGCTGCTTAAGTGCTCACTGTGGGTATATGTTTTGGAATCCATCTCTCTCACTTATTTGAGCTCATTTATCCTCCATTTCCATAATATTCAGTTTGGGAATCAATGGGATTTTATCTGATTGAACTCACGTATGATACTAGAACTATCCTCTGTCTTTTTCCCATTATGGTCCACGCCACCTTTTCTCTTCTAAATTAAATTATTGATTTTTGGGATTTTGATCCTTAGAATTGATGAACTGATTTAAGCCCCAATTGGGACTCCATTTATGCCCAATTTTAAGCACACATTCCTTGTCTTTCGAGGGACCTCATGGTGGATTCAATTTTTGAATTCCATTAGTAGATCTATGGCTATTTGTTGACCCAATTCTCGATGCGGAGCTTAGCATTTCATTATGAGCTTGTTTTACTCATATCAATAGGTAGATTATGAATTTGATAGAGTGACAACATTAAAATATTGAGGAGTACAGATGAGTAGTTCTTAGATTTTTCAGCGATGAAGTAAGCTATGGGCTACTCTCCTCTATGAGATTGCGAATCATATAAATTGCATGCTAGTTGGGGTTTATAGTATGGGCTTAAGGCTACTTGTATCTTTTTATCAATATTTGACCTGTTTGGGGGAATTTTAGAATAGAATTGTAGTTAGATCCCTAGACTATAATACCTGTTATGGTCATATGGTTATGTCAAGCTCGCTTATATACTTGTTATAACCTTATGAGGTCTGAGCCCTAGCCTAGAATACCTGATATAGTCATAGGGTTATGTTAAGCTAGAATACGTATTCTAAACTTAGGTTGTCTTTCATAATCCTTGGTGAAATATTTAGGGTAGTATATTTCTATAAAGATGATATTCTCTGGTTTAATCCTTTCGATAGCATGATGCTCTTATTTACCTTAGTTTTCTGAATTATGAAAATGGTATTCTCTTTCTCTATATATTGCTGGGATCGAGGCCTTAGTTATGAGATTAGTTGGGTACTAATTTTGTTTTATGTGCTATGAAAGAGATATAATTTAAGTTTGTCAATGCTTGAGTGTTTACATTTCTGCTATTCGATTACTGGTGATGGCATGCATACATTTATACATGCTCATGCATATTTAATGGTACGATTCCAATTAAATCATTGGTTTTGCTTAATTTCTTCAAAAAGGGATTTGTTCTCACTTTTAGCACTAAAATTAGTTTATAAAACACTTTTAACACTAGAATTAGTTTTTAAGATGGAAGTCGTGGCACCATTATTATTGGTTTATGGTTTTGTAAACTAATCATACTACCCTAAAAATTCACTTCAAAATAGATTTTGGTCCATTCTCGATCTACTTATTTATCATTATTTACTTATTTCAATCGACAAAGAATTTGACCTCTTTTGACATAAATCTATCATTTTTAGTCCTAGATCAATCTTGAGCACTGGATATTATAAATTTCTACTTGTTTAGTCTCGGATTGATTTCGAGCTCTTAATATACTTTTACATATCTCTAGTACTAAATGAAATAGATTAATTATTGTTGATTATTGGAAACCTATTCCAGGACTAGGTAGTATATATGGATAGCCTGAGTCCCCTATAGGTCCCTACTGTCTAGGGACTGCTTGCTAAAAAATAGGATACCACATAGGTCCTGCCTTGTGAGATGGAAAGCCAAAGAAGGTGTATATGCTTGGTATTATACGACATGCAATTGAAATGGCAGTAGAGCATTCACTTTGCATTTATTTGTTCATATGCATTGCCTATTACTAATATAATTTTTGATGTTTGTACCTGCCGGTCTTATGGGGGTCTATTAGGCTATGTTTGTTGTTGTGTAGCTTTCGATATTATGGGGTTTGGTTAGGTTATTGTTTGTCCGAGAACACTCGATTGTATTATTTATTGGATATTATTGTATAGTTGTGGAAAGATTATTATAGATTTGGATATTATTCTTTCCCCCCTTTGATTTTATGATCCTTCTTGTTGGACTACGTTTTACTTATTCATATTTTGAGTTAGATGTTTTGATTGTGCTAAATTTTGCTCCCTTCTTTCTTATATTCCTCATGATAGTTAGGCTATTTGGCAACCTCCCTTAGGTTAGTACCTTTGATTTGTCCTATATCTCTTTCTTCTATACCTATTCTTATTTTGTATCGTCTTCCTCCTTTGTTACTACTATTTTATATTACAGATATTGCCCAAGTTACACCTCTAAAGAAGTCTAAAGTGGACGTTGTACCAAATATAGAACCCAACTAGGCTGGGGTAAATTTAATAAGGAATAGGACAAAGTATTTATCTAATCAATTAATAAGTAATTTTCCATAGCAGGGTGGTGGTGGTGGTGGGGGTTATGGAACTTTGATTTCAACAAGTGACAATTGCTAATTTTGTTGTGTTTGGAATCAATAGATGAGAGGAACTAGGACTTTGTTTCCATAACTATATAACATCGTAGGTTCTTTGTTCTAGTGATCTATCTCGATGCTTGGCATGTAGAGTTAATAGGTTATGTTAATCTAAATGAGTTTACGATCCTATTAGATGACCATCCTTAATCATGTGTTATCATCTCATAATTTTTACACTACTAACCACTATCTTGGATCCCAGATTAGTTATCCTGTTTACCGGCTCAAGTTATCAAATAGAGGTTGATAGATTTAAGTCTTTTTGTTAATTCCCTTTTCCCATCCATTACACAGTTTTTCATTGAGAGTAAGGATAAGGCGAGTTGTAACGTTTGCAACCATTAAAAAGTAATCAAATCGAAGAGAACAACAATACACACATAAATACCCTATGAGAATCACTTTGTACTACGAACTCTACTTCATTAATCCTAATGTTTTTTACAACCCTAGTGATTTTTATCTACTCATGATCATAAGAGCACAATTATAATTATGGAGAGAAAACATAATTATGTACTTACAAATAATAAGACAAAAATGACGATTCTCAATTATTAATCAAACCCTAAATTGATGTTTACAATTTTTAAGAACAACTATATGTCTCAAAAGTGGTAATAGAATTTAAACTAAAATAGAAAACCTATAAGGAGCATTTATAAACATAAATAAATTTTGTCCTAAACAAAATTGGATAACAAAGACGGCAGTGGCGATTGCTGATGCAACAAGTTGTAGGGTCTAGTGATGACTCATTATGTATCTCAGGGAATCCATTTTCTTATCTTTTTCAAGTGTTAGTGATGAATCATATGGTCACCCAATGACTCGTTTCCACTAGGTCAATTTTTTACCTTTGCGGAACTTTGGCCAATAGAACTCAGGATGGCTCTAGGCAATGACTTGTATAGTCTAGTGATGACTCATAGGCTGTACTCATTACCATTGACGCTAGCTTGTACTTTTGTGGTAGTTTAGATTAAATCTCTCCTAATGACTCATAGAGTATGATCATTGCAAAGTTCTTGACCTGCACATCTTCAGAACTTCAGTCAAAATCTCAGGATGGCTCACAATAAGAACTTGTAACATGGCCCCATGAGTCATAGGGAGCAGTAGTTTCCATTATCCAACTTTTTAAATTTCTAAGAATCAACTCAGCAGTAATGAAACAACTGGGGCTACGACTTATATCATAACCTAATGGGTCATAGCTAGTCTCAAATGTCTAACACTTGTATAATTTTTCATTCTTTTTCAGTTGCTTACTTTAAAATCATGTTTTCCTAAAAAAAAACATAAAATCATCATATCCACATAAATTACCTTTGACTTATCATATTTTCCTTGTTTTAACCATAAAAAATGTAGTGAAACTATGACACATCAATTATGTAACGACCTTCATAGTGAAATTAAGAATTTTCTATGTTTTGAATATTCTACCCTTCTCCATAGTTTCTATATATTGAATCTGGGGTGTAGGGACAATTGGTATGACTCCCAAGGCATTTTGGAACGTTTTGGGAGAGTTTAAAGTTACTTGACGCTTTAAGAGCCAATAGTTGACTTTAGTCAATATTTCTTTATATGAGTATAGGATGGAAATTTAGACTGCTACAGTAGATATGGAATATCGAATTTGGATTAGTATCAGGGTTGGTTTGATTTTGGAACCTTTATATTTCATTTTGTCTTCCTTTTGGAAAATAGTTAAAAGGGATCCATGGATTTGATCTTGTGAAAAATGATCCATTTGCAAAATTCTGATATTCCCGTCAAGTTTGAAACATCAAAATTAGCCTATTAGCATTATTGTTTTTTTTAGGATCCCAAATGAATCCAGAGGGTCTGTTCAAAGAGTTTTTGAACTTAATAGTTGTTGTTTTTCTGGTGCATGATCCCTTCTTTGCGATTGTGACCATAACTATCACATTCACAAAGAAAAATTTTCTAGGGCATTACCATCGTGTGGGGGGATCATAACGATCATAATGGGTAATGGGTACGGTTTTATTTCTCTTTTTCACCGCATTTGTGGTCTGGGTGCCCTAATTTGCGAGAATCTTAATTTGGGTCGCATTGTGACCGTGATGGTGTGGCCGTAATCATGATTACTATTTTATTCTCGATGAAAGATTAAACCTCACGATGATAATGGGTTGACTGCTATCGCAAGGCACCATATCTAGAACCCGTTAAAAACTTCCTTTTCTTGATTTCTCTCAATTGTTGGACTTTTAAAGCTCGAATTAAGGCATTTTCAAAGGGATTTTCATGATCTTATCCATGGGTAAGTTCCTAGATTTTTATCCATTAGTTTCCATGGATTCCATCTTCAAAAAAACTTCAAATCCTTGATTTTTAATGTGTTTTTGGGGTTTGGCCTGGTAAATTGTTAAATGAGTTTTTCTTTGATTCGTGGTTCGATTTCTACTCAAATTTTCATGGGTTTTAAACTATAGATTCCTCTTGATATGTGGAATATTATTATTAAGTAAATTTCTAATTTAACCTCTTTTATTTTTGGACTCATTTTTTGAAACCATTTTGGACTATCTTAAATAAGGTCGATATGGGTATCATTATCTTTGTTTTGACTTATTGATGTAATGTTTTATTAGATTATATATTTTTGGTGTTGATTTTGGGGATTTGATCTTTCGATTGAGGCTTTGGATGTTGTTTGAGCTTGCGAATCTCTATTTAAGGCAAGTTGAGATATACCTTAACTTTTTCCAAAATGTTTATGTGTTGAATGCTCATTTGTATGTATTATTGTATTTCATTTAGTATAAAGGGTCCCTCTTAGTTGATATGGCAAGCATCTCCACAAGTACCGAAATCTTCAATGGATTGTATTTAGATAAGTGCCTATTCTAGTTAGTTTTGCTACTTGTAAGTACCTCTATAATGGATTGTACATGGATAACTTGGTGTTTTTGAATAATTGATGGGGATTAACTATATTATGAACTTGTATTAGAATTAGTCACTTTCTAGAGATTAGTTAGGTTATTTATACCTTCATATGGAATGGTTGAGATTTAGTAAACACGTAGTGTATAAATGGAGTTGTAGTAGTTGATGAGACTTAGTGTATGGAACAAACTAGGTTCGGGTAGTTCCACGATATATTGTTGTTTATTTCATGTTGCCCATGTAGGTCTTATGTGATCATATTTATGGACTTGAGTAACTCTTTGTGATTTTGTGCCTGGGTGGGGGCTTATATGCATATTGCTTGTTGATTCAACAGGATATATTATTGTGATGCCCAAATGGGGGCTTAACTTGATGTTATTAGTCTTGTTTTTGCACTAAATGTCTTATTTATTATTATGTCACTTGAGTGGGGGGCTTGACTTGTCATCATCGGCCTTATCTACACATTATAATGCCTTATCTATGATTATATCGCTCGAGTGGGGGATTGACTTGACATTTAGGCTTTATTTGGGCATTTAATTGCGTTATCATTATAGTGATGTATGAGTGCTAGGTTGGAAATAATTTTATTTATGACTGCATAACTTTTTATTCTGGTGGTGCCAAGTGGGAACTGGAATCATGAATTATTGATACACTGAGTTGAGGCTGAGCTAGCTTATACGTGTGTTGAATGGATTTTGATCTTCATACTGATTGGGTGTGAGCATTACATCCTCATATCATGCACGCATATTCATGAGACATTGGTACCTCTGAGACATTTTAGTTTTTGTAGAAAAATAAGATACCTAATAAAAGGCCTATATAGAGAGATGTGCCCTTAAGATTGATATGAGCAATGAGATTGATATTTTATGAGTACATGGGTTGTGAACTCCTCATGGGTCCTACCTAGTAGATATGAGTTCGATCGGTGTATACAGAAAGTCATGCAATGACTTTCACTATACATTATCTTCCAATCATCATCATGATATTGCACTTCATTATAATCCTTGGTATTGTCTGATATTGTGTCAGTATGTACTTTTGTACTATATTTGTATGTTAGGAACTTTTTTGTGATTTTGTGTTTGAGCATTTATTCACTTCATTGCATTATCTTATGTCATTATATACTGATCTCAAAGTAGGAATATTATGAGACATGGGGTATATCTGAGGCTTGATAGGAGAGATAGATATGGATCCCTATTGGTAGTATGAGATATTCTCATATATATGTATACTCTATACCTATTTTTTATCCTACATTATTTGGTCTATTTTAATTGATTAAGCCTATTATATCATGCTTGTAATTCTTTTTCATAGTCACTTACCTTATTGTATGGATAATGGTTAAAAAGTATTAACTCACCTATATTGATGTACCTACTCTATATTTAGTATACATAAGTTGACCATTACATTGGGTTACCTGATGTCACCCATTTACACTTCCTAAAAGTATAACATGGTTGCTTATCAAATATAGAACTCAATAGGGTTGTGGTCGATCTGTAACACCCCAAATTTTGGTCCTTCAAAAATCCCTGAGCTTTGCACTCACTGCCTTAAGTATGATTGACCATATGAGTCACAAGGTCTCTTTACGGGCCATATAACCCAAATAGTAGTCTGACCAGTGTAGGGTCCTTGAGCTACTTCTCAGACCATGACTTGTCCATACGAGATGTAATGTCTCTATTCGAGTTGTAAAATATCAATCATAGGGTGGCTAGTGTGATTATCTAAATATTATGTGTTGATTACAACTAGGACCTTACGATTCAAGGGGTCACTTGATGAGTCATATGATGTGAGTCATAGGGTCACCGGAAAGGGGTCCTTTAGCTACTGTTTAGATGAAGACTCATGGTGACGAGTCATAGTATGTCCATATGAGTCATAAAGAGACTCGTCATCACTGGCAAAAAATTTTCAGCTCTTAATAAAGGGCACGATGGATCTTTCCCTCCTTCCCCACTTAAGACACACGACCTTAAATCATATTAGGGACCCTGTTTTCAACACTTACCTATCGTAAACACTCTCTCAGACTTTTTCAAATTCCCCAATCAAAGACAAGGCTAGGGTTTTAAGAGATTGGTCATCTAGGGCTCTAAGGGTGATTTCTTCTTTAAATTTCTTAGAGATTAAGGCATGTAGCTCTCTCCCTCAACTTGTGTTTTCATATTGGAATGAATTGGCTTATCATTTCGATGGTTGTGATATTAGGTTTTGAATAATGGGTTGAGGGTTTTGGATTTAACTAGTTTAAAAGCTTTTTCCATGATTATTACAAATTTATTACACATAAATTATTGATTTGTACACTCATTGGGGTGCATGGGAAGGCTGAATGAAATTAGGGGTACAAGGATTCCCCCAAAATTGTGAACAATAAAATTAAGGGTACAAAGATTACCCAAATAATTTGATTTTGGTATTGAAATTAATGAGAACCCCAACCCACTTGCATAATGGGTTTTAGAATATGAATATTAATTGGCTTGGCCTACTTCATTAAATTTAATTCATTACATAAATAGCTAAACAAATAAGGATGGTTTTAAAAACCTCGTGGGGTACAAGGAATCCCCCAAGTTGATTTTAGTGATAGAGTCTAGGGGTAGAAGGATTCCACTAAGTGATGGCTTAGAGACATTCGTTTCCAAGCTATAGTTGGTATGACCATACCACTTGATGATGTCTTAATAACTGATTCCTTAAAATAATGGATGGTTTATGTGATAAATATTTTAATTGGGCTTAAAGAGGGTTGTGTACCTAGCCGTGAAGGTGGAGGTCCCAAGGGATCGATACTAGAAACTTATGTTTGCTAACGTGAGGGTTGGTCTTGATGATTGTGCACTTATATCACAGGATATATATTTGTATCATGGATGGTGTAGGCTATGGGATTCCCCAACCTTCTATGATATCTCCAGTTCGTGCATGTAATACACACTAGGGCCCGACCAAGAGGTGACAATTGGACCCATATAGCCCATGGGTTGTTTTAGGATGCTTAAGCTACACAGTATAGGATGATGATTTAAATTAATGCTAAACCTTGTTCCTTTTTCCAGCATCTTATATATATATGTATATGTTTGGATGTGCTCCTGTGCATTGATTATGAAATGGTTTTGGATTAATGGAATTATTTTATCCTTTTATCCCTAAGTTACATGCTTGCGCTTAACCTACTAACCATCTATGGATGTTTTATCCCCGTGTGATGCAACGCATTAAGGCACCTCTACTTTTTCTGTACAGTGATAGGATTTTTGAGTTGTCAACATTCATCATGAAGTGGTGAGCCTTCTTCTTTTGGAAGGCCATTACTTTTTAGTTTATCTAATCATAGATTTTTCTTTGGGCTTGTTTTGTCTATTGTTGAGGGCATGTACCAACTTGTATTGATTTGGTTTTGTTAGAGTCTTTGTGTATTACTATGGACTGGGTATCATTGTTGACATTCTTAGACCCCTTTGACCTTACATTATTCTATCTTGTTATATGTTTGGAATTTATTTATTGCTGTGTATTATGTTTTGATTGACTAGGTAAAGGGATGGTCCCTCATCCATGATGGACTTAGGATCCCCGTCACCACCAAGCCTTGGTTCGGGTCATGAAAAGCTTGGTATCAGAGCCTAGGTTCATGGTTGATTGGGTGTCCATAAAGTTGTGTAAAGTAGAGTCTCTTTAATGGGTGTGTAGCGTACCACACTTATAAGGGAGAGGCTATAAGGCATTTAGGAAAGTTTGTCTTTCTTGTTGCTCTATTTTTGAGCCACAGAGTGTAAGGTCTTGAATCTTCTTTAATCTCTATTTGTTTTCATTTTAGATCATACCCCAAAAGATATGATGCTCGTGGAAACTCTTCAGTTCCATCTGAGAACAATATGGATGGAACTCATCCTACTTATGGGGTACAAACCTAGTCTTAGGCCCTTACTTCTGATTGGCCTCGTAGGTTTCCACCAGTCTACACTGATCCTTCTCGAGTTGGTGATACTCATTCTCAGTCACCTTAAGGAGATATTACTAATGCCTTATTCTACCATTCTATTAATATGTTGACCTAGTTGGTGACATCTTAATCACATCAATCATGTCCTATTGGTGCTACTATGAGTTCTTCTAAGGTTACTCGAGTTGGGCAATTTATAATGCTGAATCCTCTAACCTTTACTAGTTCTAATTTTAAGAAGGATACTAAATGGTTCATTGATGAAATAGAAAAGATCTTTTGAGTTATGCATGATACTAATGTAGAGGGTGTGGAATTAGCTTCTTACTAGCTAAAAGATATGGCGCATCAATAGTATAAGAAGTGGGAGTAGCTTTGGGGTGATGATGCTTAGCAGGCTATGTGGGGTGATTTTTCTAGTTCCTTTCTCAACGATTTCTTTCCTTAGGAGTTAAGGGAAGCAAAGGACAAGGAGTTTGTGAATTTGAACCAAGGCACAATCACTGTGAATGAGTATGACTTGAAGTTTCACCAATTATCACATTATGCTTTGAGTTAGTGCCTAGAATGAGGGCTAGTATGAGGAAATTTGTTTTTGGGTTGTCCCTTGATTTGGTTTTGGAGAGCAAGGCCACCTTGTTCAACAAGGATATAGATACCACTAGACTTATGGTGTACATACAATAATTCAAAGAGGAAAATAAAAATCAATCAGAAATAGGGGAAAGGCAGAGTAAGAGGTTTAGATACTAGGAGGAGTATGGGGGTCAACAACATGGTGGACAAGATGATAAGTAGTGGTCTAAGAAGAAGTGGGGAAATTTTAGCTCCTACTTTGTGGTTAGTGTTTCTTATCTAAAGCTGTTCGGTGATCACCATTTCTAGAGTGGTAATGGTCCTAGGGCAGGGTGCCCATTTTGAGACTAGTAGAGCCCAGTCAGCTCCATCATACCCTTCTTGCTAATTTTTTGGTTATTTATATTGTGGTTTCTATGGTGAGAGAAGGAACTGGTCTTTCAATTATGGTCAACCTAAACATATATAAAGAAATTGTCCCATGGGTAAGGTTGCTTCTGTGGCTAATAAGGTCCTATCACTACTTTATCATCTCTAATATTGAAGGTTGCTACTTCTAGTACCAGCATAAGTCAGAATCGTCTTTATGGAATCGTCTTTATGCTCTTGCTACCCCCTAGGAATCTGAGGCATTACCTAATGTCATCACTGGTATGTTATAACTCTTTCCCCATGATGTGTATTATTTGGTTGACTCGAGTTCCACTATTTATTCTGTGACCCCATATGTGGCCATTAATTTTTGTTTCGGTCCTGAGTGTATCCTAACCCCTTTTCTGTATCTACCCCAGTGGGTGACTCTGTTGTGGCTAAAAGGATTTATAGGGGTTTTGTGGTATCTATTTGTAGTAGGAAGACTTTAATAGATTTGATAGAGTTGGATATGGTTGACATTGATGTAATCTTAGGGATGTATTCGCTCCATTCGTGCAATGCCTCTCTAGATTGTCAGACCCATAAGGTCATTTTCAAATTTCCTAATAAACCAGTTATAGAATGGGAAGAGAGTTCCCTAGTGCCAAAGGAAAGGTTCATTTCTTATCTTTGACCTTAGAGGTTGATTTCTAAGGGGTGTATTTATCACTTAGTCTGGGTTAAAGATTCTAACTTGAAGGGTCCTTTTTTATAATCTATCCCTATATCTATGACTTTCCTAAAGTATTTCCTTATAACCTTCCCGGTGTTCCTCCCAATATGGAAATTGATTTTGGGATTGATCTTCTCCCAGATACTAGTCCTATCTCTATCCTTCCTTATAGAATAGATCCAATTGAGTTGAAAGAACTTAAGGAGCATTTGAAAGATCTCCTTAATAAGGGCTTTGTTTTCCCTTTTATGTGTTTATGAGGTGCTCCTATTCTTTTTAGAGTAAATAAGAAGGGTCCCTTCGGATGTGTATACATTATCGCCAGTTGAATAAGGTGATTGTGAAGAATAAGTATCCTCTCCTTAGAATTGATGACCTATGTGACCATCTTCAAGGTGCAAAGTACGTTTTTAATATTGACCTTCGGTTGGGTTATCATTAGTTGAAGATTAGGGAGGCAGATATCCCTAAGACTGCTTTTCATACTTGGTATAGCCATTATGTGTTTTTGGTCATGTCATTTGGGTTGATTATGCCCCAACAACATTTATGGATCTTATGAACCGGATATTCCATAAGTTTCTTCACCTTTTCATCATTGTGTTCATTGATGATATTTTAATATATTCAAAGAGTGAGGAGGATAATGCCAATCACCACTGTATAGTGCTGCAGAACCTTATAGATCAATATTTGTATGCTAAATTTTGCATGTGTGAGTTCTGGTTGAATATTGTTACTTTTCAGGGTCATGTTATTTCTAGTAAAGGGATAATGGTGGATCCACAACAAGTTACAATGGTTAAGAAGTGGCCTAGATCCACAACTCAAACTGATATTTAGAGCTTCTTGGGTTTAGCCGGTTATTATAGGAGGTTTGTAGAGAGCTTCTCATCTATTTCTACTATGGTAACTAAATTGACTCAGAAAAATCTAATATTTCTATGGAGGATACTTGTGAGGGTAGCTTTGAGAAGTTGAAGGATAATTTGACTGCTACTCCTATTTTAACCCTACCCAAGGGTATAGATGGTTTTATTGTGTATTGTGATGTGTCCTGTGTGGGACTAGGTTATGTGTTGATGTAGTATGGTAGGGTAGTGGTGTTCACTTCGAGGCAGCTGAAGTCCCATAAAGAAATTTTCAAACTCCCAATTTCATCACTATTTTTATGGAGTTCATATGGATATCTTCTTAGATCATAAAAGCTTGCAGTACGTGGTCACTAAAAGGAGTTTAATCTTAGGAAAATAAGATGGATTGAATTGCTCTATGATTATGATATGAGTTTCCATTATTATCCAGGTAAAGCTAATGTTGTTGATGATGGTCTTAGAAGGTTGTCCATGGGAAGCTTATCTCACGTGGATGAGGAGAAATGAGGTTTAGTGAAGGATATTCATCGATTGGCTAATCTTGGAGTTTATCTTTTGGATTTCAATGATGAAGGCTCAATTGTTCAAGAGGTGGTTAAATAATATTTTGGTGCTGTGGGGAAGGTGAAGGTGAAATAGGTTTTGGATGCTTTCTTGATGCAGATAAAAAATGATGCAGGCTAGCAGAAAGTCATAGATTTTGAGATTAGTGATGATGGTATCTTGAGGTACCAAGGTAGATTGTGTGTTCCCAATGTTGATGGGCTATGACAGAGGATCTTAGCTGAGGCTCATTAGTCGAGGTATACTATTTATCCCGGTTCAATGATGATGTGCCATGATTTGAAAAAGATTTATTTATGAAATAACATAAAGAGGGATGTGGCCAATTTTGTGGCTAAGTGCATGGTGTGTCAGCAAGTTAAGGAAGAGCACTTGAGTTCCGTTGGGTTATTTCAAGAGATTGAGTTTCCCGTGTGGAAATAGGAAGTGATTAATATGGACATTGTTATGGGTCTTTAAAAATCTCATAGTCAGTTTAATTCGATTTGGGTTATCGTGTATAGGATGGTCAAGTCTACTGATTTCTTGCCTGTGAGGACTAATTATTCTTCAAAGGATTATTCTAAGATTTTATTTAGGAGATCATCAAGTTGCATGGTGCGCCTATTTCTATCATATCTGATTGAGGTACTCAGTTCTTATCTCACTATTGTCGGTCATTTCAGAGAGGTTTGGGAGCTAAGGTGAACGTTTGCACCATTTTCCACCCTCAGACGAATGGACAAATAGAGAGGACTATTCAAACTTTAGAAGATATGCTTCAAGATTGTGTGATTGATTTTGGTGATAGTTGGATTGATCATTTGCCTCTCATCGAGTTTGTTTATAATAGTAATTATCACTCTAGTATTGGATGACCCCTTTTTTAGGCTTTGTATGGTAGGAGATGTCCTAACTTGGTTTATCAGGCCATGGGAAAAGTTAAGGTGATACGGGATAGGCTTAAGACCGCCCAAATTTTCTAAAAGTCCTATGCGGACCTGAGGTGAAGGGAGTTAGAGCTTGATGTTGGTGATTGGGTGTTCTTGAAAATGTCTCCCATAAAGAGAGTGATGCGATTTGGAAAGAAGTCAAGGATTAGTACCCATTATGTTGGGCTATATTTGGTTTTGAAGAGAGTGGGTAGTATGGCTTATAAGTTGGAGTTGCCATTTGGATTGGTTTCTATCCATTCGGTATTTCATGTTATGATGTTAAAGAAGTATGTGGGTGATCCTTCCTTGGTTGTTCCTTTGGAGAGTGTGAGTATTTTGACTCCTTGTCATACGAAGAAGTCTTGGTAGAGATTTTGGATAGGTAAGTCCATCATTTGAGGCCTAAGGATGTGGCTTCAGTGAAGGTTCCGTGGAGAAATCATAAGGTTGAAGAAGGCTACTTAGGAAGTTGTAGAGGACAGGAAGTCCAAATATCCATTGTTGTTTCCCGATTTGGATGATAATGATTAAGGTACGTGTATTCCTTAATATCTTTGTTTTTCTGTCTTTGTTAAAGAAAATTGTGATTGTATTCTATCCTAAAATCATGCTAATGGATTTCTTGACTTATCATTCGAGGATGAATGATCCTAAGGGGGGAGAATATAACACCCTACATTTTGGTCCCTGAAAATTCCCTAAGCTTTGGGCTCACTCCTTGACTATGACTAACCATACGAGTTGTAAGTTCTCTATACGGGTCAGATGAACCAAACCATACACTGACTAGTATAGGGTCCTTGAGATACTTCTCAGACCACGACTTGTCCATATAAGATGTAATGTCTTTATACGAGTCGTAAAGTACCAATCATAGGGTGATCAGTGTGATTACCCAAATATTCTGCCTTGATTATGACTAGGATACTATAAGTCATGGGGTCACTTGATGAGACATGTGATGTGCGTCATAGGGTTACCAGAAAAGAGTCCTTTAGCTACTGTCCAGACTATGACTCATGGTGATGAGTTGTAGTGTGTCCTTAAGAGTCGTAGTGAGACCCGTCGTCAGTGCTAACAAATTTTTAACTTTTAATAAGGGTTCAATGGACATTTACCTCCTTCCCCACTTAAGACCCACGACCTTAAATCATATTGAAGACCCTATTTTCAACACTCAACTATTATAAACACTTTATTAAACTCTCTCAAATTCCCCAAAGAAAGACAAGACTAGGGTTTCAAGAAATTGGTCATCTAGGGCTCTAAGGGTGATTTCTTTCCAAATTTCTTAGATATTAAGACATATATCTCTCTCCCTTAAATTGTCTTTTATGGCATGAATTAGTTTATTATTTACGTGTTTGTGATGTTGGGTTGAGGATTTTGGATTTAATTGGTTTAAATGCTTTTCCCATGATTATTATGGATTTATTCTACTTGAATTGTAGATTTGCACACTCATTGGGGTGTATGGGAAGGGTGAATGAAAATATGGGTACAAGGATTCCACAAACTTGTGAACAATGAAATTAAGGGTACAAGGATTCCCTAAATAATTGGATTTGGGTATTGAAATTGATGAGAACCCCAACTAACTGACATAATTTGTTTTAGAATGTGAATTATTAATTGGCTTGTCCTGCTTCTTTAAAATTAATGCATTGCATAAATGGTTAAACTAATAAGAATGGTTTTGAAAACCTTGTGGGGTACAAGGAATCCCCCTAGTTTATTTTAGTGATGGGATCTGGGTGAACAAGGATTCCCCTAAGTGATGGCTTACTGATATTGCTTGAAAGCTATAGTCGGTATGATGATACCACTTGATTATTCCTTGATAAATTTCTCCTTAAATTAATGGATGGGATATGTTCTAAATGTTTTTAATTGGGCTTAAAGGGGGTTGTGTTACTAGCTGTGAAGGTGGAGGTCCTATGGGATCGATACTAGAAACTCATGTTTCCGACGTGAGGGTTGGTATTGATGACCGTGTGCTTGTATCACATGATATATATTTCTATCATGGATGGTGTAGGGTATGATGATTCCCCAAACTTTTATGACATCTCCGGTTCATGCGGCTAACACGTATTGGGGCCCAACCATGGGGTGAGAGCTGGACCTATATAGCCCGTGGGTTGTTTTATGATGATCAAGCTACACAGTCCAAGCTAATGTTGTAAGTTCATGCTAAACCTGGTTCCCTTTCCCAGTATCTTATATGTACATACACATACACACACATATATATAAATATATATTTGCGTGCATTGATTTTTAAATTGTTTTGGATTGGTGGAATTATTTTATCCCCTTATCCCTAACTTACATGCTAGCACTTACCCGCTAACCATCTTTGGATGCTGTATACCTATGCGATGCAGGGCACGGAGACACCTCTACTTTTCTGCGCAGTGATAGGATTTCCGGGTTGTCAGCGGTAAGCTTGAAGTGGTAGGCCTTTTTCTTCTAAAAGGCCATTACTTCTTGGTTTATTTATTATCAGATAATTTTTCTTTGGGATTATTTTTAGCTATCGTTGGGGGAATGTGCCGACTTGGATCTATTTGGTTTTTTTAGATGATTTGTGGATTACTTTGGATTGGGTATCGTTGTTGATATTTATAGACTTCGTTGAGATTACATTATTTGATCTTGTTATATAACCAAAATTCATCTGCTGCTAGTGTATTATGTTGTGATTGACTAGGCAAAGGAGCGGTCCCCGATCCACTGTGGACTTGGGATACCCATCACAGCCAGACCCTAGTTTGGGTTGTGATCTGATCCCACAGGGAATATAACGATAATCTATACGAGCTTACTTATGCATTTGTAAAGTATAGTAAGTAAAGAGTGGTCTTTATAAGAACAATAGTAATATATTACAATTTGGGTTGTTATCAGTATGAGACAATCATTAAGACTATGTTCCCCCTGACTTCAAGTTTTGCAGACTTATCATCCTTGTCAAACTATCTCGGTGTCTTGCATACAAAATCTAACAAGTTCTGTATCACCTAACTATCTATCAACCTTGAATTTGGTTAATTTTCCTCATCTCCTTTTGGTCTCAGAGTATCGCATTACTAACCCTTGCTCAAGATCCTAGATTGATCATCTCTTCTCGGTTTCAAGTTATTTAGATAGAGATTGGTAGATTCAAATTACTATTGTGATTTTCTTATCCCAATATCTACCTATATCTTGAGTTAGTATTGAATATAACTGGGTTTCTAACATTTGAAACCGTTAGGAAGGCAACCAATACGAAAGAAATCACAATATATGCAAGAACACCAATCAAGATGACTTTGCACTTTCTCTACTTTGTTAATCCAAAAGGGTTCCCACTACCCAAGTTATGGGGTTTAACTGATCATGATCATAAAAACCTACATAAAATTCATAATTTAAAGCATATGAATGATCTCACAAGTAATTAGGAATGAAAACCAAAATCTCAAATTAATATCAATCCCTAAAAACTAAGAACAAGAATTCCAAGATCAAAACTTCATCTCAGAACTCAAAACAATGTAATAAATGTGTAGGGTGCATAAAAATAATAATGAATCATCCAATGGGTATTTATAATTAAATAAGAAAAACTATTCTAAACCAAGTAGGAAAAAATAGTTGGCACCAACCTACGACCCCACTTACGAGCCGTAGTTTGTATCTACTGGCAGTAGGTAGGTTCATAGAAATCAGAGGAGTCTTTAGATTTTAGAACTTGTATCTATGAGGAGTACCTATGGGGCCATAGGTACAACCTATGCCTCGTAAGTTGTCTTAGTAGGAATCAGTGAAACTCAACAACATTCAGAACTTTTTAGGACCAGCTTTCGTGGGCTACCTACGGGCCCATAGGTACTACCTACGACCTGTAGGTTGGCCCGTAGGTAGGATTTTATGCTTCACTTCATCCCTTTTTCTCTTTTTCTTCTCTAAACTCTATTTTATTGCTAGACCAACACAATAACCCATCACATCTAATAAAAGTACGTAAGTACTTGCATAATTTCCTTAATTTGAACATTGAAAGTGCCATGAATCCATGGCATATCAACACCCTCAACTTAAAACATTTGAATGTCCTCAGTCAACTATAAAATAACAGAAAGACACGATGCTTAACTAAAAGAAACCTAAGGCACCTATGAAAGCCAACTCGATTTAGCTCAAATTCCTTAGACCTTCCTATTTATATCATTTAAAGACACTATGTGGATCCATGTAGCACAATCATATGACACAAAGTAATGAAGTGATGGAATTATATTAGCTACAAATAACCAACCGTATATCCAATTTACACTACCCAAATAGATAAGCAGTTAACAATACAACCCATGTACGCTCATAATAAAGAAGTTTGAATTATCGTAGTATAATAAAACATGTCAATGCAGGGACGATATCAAGACACTGATGCTCTTAAAAGACGTTCCAACAATGTGCATAAAATATCATAGGATTGCCATTATTTAATATACCCTGAGTTTTTTGGACAGTTGGACTAGGATCACTATAGGACCTTTTTTGGCTTTTAATATACGCTTGGGGGCAGGTATGGTACATATGGTATATATGACTCACCCTCCTTGACACTACACTTACATTATTGGTTTCACTTCTCAACCATGTTTCCTTTATTTCTCCTTTATTGGTTATTCAGATTGAGGGTGGTTTCTTCTTGCTATGTATTTATTCATTTTTTTTCTCAATTTTCATTTTTTCTCTTTGTTTTTCTTTTTTTACACTTTTCTATTACACCCAACCTTACTTTATTTCTTCTTATTTATTCAACACCTTTATTCATACCGATTTTCAAATATGCACCGTTATGATAGCCACCCTCAACTTAGGTAATTTGCCTGAGTTGAGGTGCATAATGTCTAAGGAGGGACCAGGGACAAAACAAGTTCATTGTAATTAAATGGGAAAGTGACAAGGCGAAAAGAAGAAAATAGATCAATTTAGGCTCAAACTAGGGATCAAAGTACACTTATTCTCATTTGGTCGATCTTTTAGGCTAAGAGTAGACTTATTCAAATTGGCCTATGATCATGTCTTAACCAACTATCCTACAACCTAGGCAAGACTAATTGTGCAAGTTTTGGATTAAATGCACAAAGTAAACTAAGTAAATGCCTCATACACACATGGTACAGGGTTATATTATCAACTACTTCCTATCAAGTTCATGCAATTGACACGATCCGAACCAGGGCCTTGTCGTAATGGGCGTCTAAGGCCCAACATGGATCAGAGACCACCCCGTTACCCAAACCAACCAAGAAAGCACATAACCTGAGTTGGATGAATTCTGAACATATAACAAGATAGAGAGATTAATAACATAAAGACTTTAGGATTGGTCCAAGACCATGACCAACACAAACAAGTCTATCCATCCAATGCTCAACCAATAATCGTAACAAAACCAAAATAATAACCAGGTCAATATCTATACCATAAATAAATGGAATAATCACAAATCAAATACAGTCATACGACATCAGTCTCAATACCTATACCAATTCCAAGGCTGAAACCACTGCCAACAACGCCCATACCAACTTATAGTAGTCTCACAAAGCCTCTATACGAAGTCAAAACAATATCCGATTAGGACATGCCCCCAACCATAGCTAAACCCAATGTCCAAGACAAAACAAATGGAAAGATAAGAGGATAAAACTAGAAATGGAGCCTTTTGAAGTACGGAATCTCACTACTTTAAGTCAACGCAAGCTGTTTCCAAGTCCAATCACTAAGTAGGAGGTGTAGTATGACCAACACCTTCATCATATAGGGATACAACATCGAAGATGGTTAGAGGTTGGAGTGCTAGCATGTAACTCAAGGATACAGATAAAATAGTGCCAACCTTTTAAAACCAATCATTCAATGCATATACCAATGCAATACAAATATATACATATATGCATATTTACATCATTCAAGGATAGGTAATAATATTAGCATAAACTTTAGAAATCATTAACCTGGGATGTGTACTATCACCATCATAGAACAAGAAACCTACGGGCTACATGGGCCCAGTTCTTCCTTAGCTGGAAGGGTCCCAGTGCGTGTAGCCGCACAAACCAGAGAATATCCATAACCATATATGACTTTATGGGGGACTCAAACCTCTCGGCATAATCAAGGTGACTTAATCACCAATACATATAGTAAAGGGGACTCAAACCTTTCTTTCATAAGTTCATTTGGGGGACTCAAACCACCCTTCCATAAGACACCCGCACCGGCTAGTATGGTTTCAAGTGTTATTACTTTGGACTCCACTTTCATGGCTTAGCTACACAACCTACTATTAAGACCAACTTAAAACCATCATTTTTAGATACACAACCATGAATCCAATTACTTAACCAAAGTCACTTCATTGGTATCATCATACCAATACTACTTGTAAGTATACCACATGCCATTACCATTATTAATCAACCATCCATTTATTTGATTTTCGAACTCAAAACCATCATCTTACAAAGACAGTTATTTAATTCAACGTTAAGGGACTCGAACCAATTATCAAGTGAAGACATAAATCAATTTAATATTAGGGACTCAAACCCATGTAATCAATTAAACCACCAAGGTTACCATTTAAATCATTACATGGCCAAGAAGGCCTTCATAAAACCATTTAACAACTACTCATATTTATTAGGCCAATGCCTTAGTTCAAAACATCATTAACATGTGGCTAGTTTATTGTTTTAGGCATTTTGACAAACACCTTGAGGGTATACTATTATCAAGATAAAAATCAAAGTAAAAACCATTAATTTCAGGGTTACCCATGACCCACTTGTGAAACCACAATTACCAAGCAACCACATGTGCAAACCATCATAAAAAACATGTATAAACACAAGTTAAACCAAGAGTAAAAAAATACTCAACCATATGCAACAAACTCTCAATTTTGGTTTTCAAAACCACCATTTAAGAAACATAATCATACTTTCAAAAACATGATATTTATGAACTAGCAATAAGAGAAGAGTGACATGCCTTATTCAAGAAGATTCATGAAAGAACATGACTCTCGACCCTCTATATGAACACCTTTGAATAACCCTAGCCCCAATCTTCAAGAGAGAGCTTAGAGAGGATTTTGATGTGTTTTGATCTTTTAATAATGTGTTATGAGAGGTCACTACATGTTTTAAGACATGGGGACTTATGGTTTTTGGACTGGGAAATGTCCGGAATAAGCTCAGCTTAAAAGATTAAAATATGGTTGTAGGAGGGTACGACCACACCCCCTAAACCGTACCCTAAGGTACGAGTGATACCCTTATATTGTACCTTAGACATCACCTTAGACCTCCATACTAAACGACATATGACCACTAAGGACTAACTTGTATCCTAACATACGAAATATAACCTTAGAACCATACCTTGGTCAGAATCATTTAGACTAAACTTAGGGCATCATATGGTTTAACAACATACACCTCGTACCCTATCATACGACTAGTAAGATGCCTAGTCATACCTTGGACCGAACCTAACCAAACTACACTAATTACCATACGAGAGGGGGAATTTAAACCATATCTTAGAATACAACAAATATGCTCAAATCATATGTTGTCTAGAAACCTAAACTTGAGATATTTTTTCTAAGGGTCAAAATCCAAGGTGTTCAATTCTCCCCACTTGGATTATTCTTCCTGGAATGATGGGTAAGTCAAAGACAAGCATGATTTAAAACATTATTACACGTCAAACTAACCTTTAACCAAGTTAGAAAATAAGGTTGCAAGGAAATAAATATTTCGTTTAACAAAGTTAGAAAACAAATATGTGAGGAAGAACACATACCTTTTGCATGAATATCCAGAGCAAGGAACAAATCTTGATATTTGGACTTTATGTACTCTTCCACCTCCCAAGTAGTTTTTTCAACCTTATGGTTCCTCAAAATAAACTTTATCAAATCCACATACTTTGTCCACAACTAACGAACTTCATGATCTAAGATCTCAACCGAGACTACCTTATAAGATACGTGATGTTCCGGCTTTCGACAGAATATTTTGCATCTTTGTCTTGAGAAAGTTGTATATTTTCAAGCAACTAAGGTTGTATTTAATGTTGGTTTTTAAAGTTTCAAGGCAAGAAGTGAGCTGAAGAGAAAGTCTCAGAAAAGTGGCAAGAAAACAATTTTGACGATCAAAATGATGGATCGTCAGTCTTGCGACGGATCACCAACCTGATCGTTAAGACTAACTAGAACCCAAGACTTCAGGTCCTGCAGCAATAGACCAAATAACGGACAGTCAGTCTTACAACGGACCACCAAGTTGGCCATCAGCATTATACGAAATTAGGTTCCACGAAGGACTCAGCGATGGACCAAATGATGGACCATCAGTCTTATGATGGACCACTAAATTAGCCGTTAATTTTATCCAGAACCAGGCTCCATGAAGGACTCAGTGATGGACCAAATGATAGACCATCAGTCTTATGATGGACCACCAAGTTGGCCGTTAGTGTTATCCAGAACCAGGGTCCATGATGGACTTAGCGACGAACCAAATGGTGGAATGCCATTCTTATGATAAAATGCCATTGGCTGATACATCATACAACCCCAAGATGTATTTGTCACCGTTATTACTATTTCATCACAGAACCCCAAGATGCTAAGAGACTAGCCGCATTGCCTAGAGCTTAACAAACTCAGTAGAATGATAGCAGCAGGCACGTCATCTTAATCCTAATGATGATGATTTAAGGGATGATGACTTGTTAGATCCTGCTAATTGAAGGCATGCAGAGAATGTAGCTGCACCAATAAATAAAAATATGAACAGAAACCGTCCTTTTAGGGTGATACCTGATTGTACAGCTGTTCAATTTGATCTTAATGATAATGAAGATGAAATGGATGGAGCTGGTGCCACTAGAGCTATTATTCCTCTACTTTTAGCACCAATAGAAAAGTTTAATATTACCAGTACAATGATCCAACTCCTTCATCTGAAGGGGTTGTTTTGTGGACTCCCAGGAGATGATACCAATATGCATTTAGTGAATTTTATCACTATTTGTAAGTCCTTTGATAATCCAGGAGTGGGAAAAAATACCATTCGATTGCATTTATTTCTGTTATCTCTATATGGGGAAGCAATATTATGGCTTAATGAGCTGACGCCCAATTCTATAACCAACTGGAGGAAATTCAAAGAGGCTTTCCTAGAAAGGATCTTTCCACCTTCCAAAAGGGTAGAGTTGAGGGACGAGATTAGCAACTTTAGGCATCTCCCAATTGACGCCCTTCACAAGACATGGGAGAGATTTAAAAAGAAGCTGATGCAGTGTCTAAACTATAATATAACAGATATTCATCTGATGGAGACTCTTTATTGGGCTTTGAACTCTATGATGAAGACATCTATTGATAATGCTAAAGAGGAATCATTGATGGATCTCATATTTTAGGAGGCCTCGGAGATGCTTGACCGAATGACCAAACAAAATAGAGCTTGACATATTAGGGATTCTGTGGTAGCAAGCCCTGTTGTGTCTATTGGCATGACTGTGGAGCAATGTAAGAAAGAGGAAGAACGTGACCAAGAAATGGAATACTTAAAGATGCAGATGGATCTGTTGACCAAGAATCTATTATCTATAAAGTTTGAAAAGGTAAAGGCTGCTGTAGCTAAAGGTAGACATAATTCTAATTTGGAAGAAGAGGCCAACTATTTGAATAATCAGGGTTTTTTTTGAGGCAATAACAAAGGAAATCAAGGTTGGAACTACTACGACAAGGCTGGTTATAAGGATAGAGAGCAAGGAAATTGGAAAGGTAAGAATGATAGAAGTAGGCTATATGTACCTCCTGGAAGTAGAGATAGTGCTCAACTAGCTCTAGCAAGATGTCCATAGAGGATATGATGGAGAAATTATTAAAGAGAGTTAAAGCTACCAACTCTGGAGTGACTACCATGAAGAGCAATTTATCTTTTATGAGTCAGTTAGTGAACTCGCACTCTACATCTATCAAGCAGTTGGAGCAACAAATGAGTTCGCTCTCGATAGCATTAAATAAGAAGAAGACTGGAACATTGCCAAGTGACACCATTCAGAACATGCAAAATAATTGCTCTTGCATGGATATCACTACTAGAAGTGGTAAGGTATTGGTAGGACCTCCTGAGGGTAAGACTACGATTGATATTGTAGTAGATGAGGTTGAAGAAGTAGAAATTGATAATCTGGTGGAGTCTGGGAAATTGGATAAGGTTATTGATGACACACCACCCAACAGTCAACAGGTAGATAAATAGAAGAAGAATAAAGGAAAGGAGGCTGAAGTAGTAGTTACCACTCTTCCAAAGCCACCTCCTCCATTTCCTCATCGGTTGAAGAAAAAAACTGATGACACCAAGTTCATCAAATTCATGGCTATGCTGAAGTAGTTGACAATTAATCTACCATTTACGAAGGCATTAGAGTAAATTCCTAAATACACAAAGTTCATGAAAGACCTTATCAAAAAGAAGACGTTGATTAGTTTTGAGTAGATGGACAATTTATATCATTATGGTGCTATTTTTACCAGGTCTCTGGTGTAGAAAAAAGCAGATCCAGAAGCATTTACTATCCCATGCACTATTGGATCTCTTGACATTGCAAGAGCCCTATGCGACTTGGAAGCTAGCATCAACCTGATTCCACTAGATGTTTACAAAGAGTTGGGTTTGAGAGATCCCACCCAAACTAATATGTGACTTGTGATGGAGGATAAGTCGTTCAATAACGGTGAAGGTTCCTAGTTTCATATTTTCAGTGGATTTTGTTATTCTGAATTGTGAGGTGGATTTTGAGGTGCCCATAATCTTAGGTCGACCTTTCCTCATAACTGGAAGTGTGCTGATTAATTTGTGAGCTAATGGGCTCTTATTCAGGCTGAATGATGAGGTGGTGCAATTTGATATATGCCAATCAATGAAGCAGTAGAAATAAATGAGTGTGTTTTCCATTGTAGATGTATATTATAAAGAGAAGCAGGAAGTACCAATAAAAGATAAATTTACTGTTGAAACCCTGGCTGCATATTGATGAATTTTGATCAGGATGGTGTAGAGGATTATGAGGAGACTATTTGTTACTTGACTGGCATAGGGTCTTACTCATATGCTCCTAAGAAGTTGTACTTGGACTTAGAAAATCCTCCTAGTACACCTGCTAAGACCTTTATAGAAGAACCACCTATTCTGGAGCTAAAAAAGTTACCCAGTCATTTGAGGTATGTGTTCCTAGGCAGTGAGGATGCACTATCAGTTATTATTGCGGCTTACCTGGGTGAGCAGGAGGTGGAAGCACTTGTTTTGGTGCTGCAAAGATACAAAAAAGCAATAGACTGGACTATTGCTGATATTATTGGTATTCCTCCTACACTCATGAGATACAACTTGAGGAAGAATGTACTCCTACCATTGAGCATCAACACTGAATTAACCCACAAATGCAAGAGGTAGTGAAGAAGGAAATTATTAAGTGGCTAGATGCAGGGGTGGTTTACCCTATTTTCGATAGTAAATGGGTAAGCCCGGTTCAATGTGTGCCCAAGAAAGGGGGCATGACTGTTGTTTCAAATGAAAAGAACGAGTTGATTCCTCTTAGGATTGTAACTGTTTGGAGAGTTTGCATGGACTACCACAAACTAAACTCATGGACTTTAAAGGACAACTTTCCAATGCCCTTTATGGATAAAATTCTTAATCGATTGGAAGGAAATTGGTGGTGTTACTTTTTGGATGGATATTTGGCCTACAATCAGATCTGTATTGATCCTGAAGATCAGGAGAAGACAACGTTCACATGCCCGTATAGAACTTTTGCATTCAAGCAGATGCCGTTTGGGTTATGTAATGCACCCGCTACCTTCCAAAGGTGTATTGTGTATAGTTTTTGGATATGGTTGAGGACACTTTGGAAGTGTCTGTGGTCAGAGATTCAGTTGAGCTATGTTTGGAGAACTTGAGTAAGGCTTTCTAGAGGTGTATGGAATTTAATCTTGTGCTTAATTTGGAGAAATGCCACTTCATAGTGAATGATGGCTTTGTTCTTGGGCACAAAATTTCAGCAAAAGGGATAGAGGTCGATCGAGCCAAGGTAGAGGTTATTGAGAAACTACCACCTACTATATTAGTGAAAGAGGTGCGTAGTTTCCTTGGACATGCTGGATTTTATTGAAGGTTTATAAAAAACTTCTTTAAAATTGTAAATCCACTTTGCCAACTTTTAGATAAGGAAACTAACTTCTTCTTTGAAATTGATTGCATTAAGGCATTTGAATGCCTCAAGAGGAAGCTGGTTGGAGCCCTTATCATTGTTGCACCGGACTGGTTAAACCCATTTGAGATTATGTGTGAATCAAGAGGTGTTTCCCTTGGAGCTGTGTTGGGGCAATAGAAAGATAAATTATTTCATCCTATTTATTATGCTAGAAAAGCACTGAATAGAGCTCAGAATAACTACACCATCACAGAGCAAGAACTTCTAGAAGTGGTGTATGATTTTGAGAAGTTTTGGACATATTTACTGGGTACCAAGGTGGTGGTACACACTGACCACGCTTCCTTAAGGTACCTAATGGAAAAGAAGGATGCTAAACCAAGGTTGATCCGATGGGTATTACTACTTCAGGAATTTAACTTTAAGGTCAAGGATCGTAAGGGATGTGAGAATCAAGTGGATGGTCACTTATCAAGACTTGAAGGTGAGCAAGCAATAAAATACGGGCTTGATATTGATGATTCCTCTCCTGATGAGAAAGTATTCGCTGCAGTGCTCGAAAAAGTACCTTGGTATGCCGACTTCACAAATTATGTGGTAAGTGAGGTGGTACGAGAAAATCTTTACTTTCATCAAAGGAAAAAGTTTCTTCATGATGTGACCCATTACTTTTGGGGTGAGCCGTATCTTTTTTGGCAATGTGCATATGGTATTATTAGATGGTGTATCCTCGAAGTAGAAATGCTGAGCATTTTAGAAGTAAGCCATGCCTTCCCATTTAGAGGTCACCATGCAGGTGATCAAGCTGAAAGAAAAGTGCTTCAGAGTGGCTGCTATTGGCCCTCTTTGTTCAAGGATTCGTATGAGTTCGTGAAGGGATGTGACCGATGTCAAAGGAAAGGGTCCATCTCAAAGCACCATAAAATGTCAATGTCTAAAATGCTGGAGGTAGAATTATTTGATGTGTGGGGAATAGACTTTATGGGGCCTTTTGTGAGCTTATTTGGAATGAAGTACATACTTGTTGGTGTTGACTACGTGTCAAAATGGGTTGAGGATATTTCTCTGGTGGATAATGAAAGAAAACGGGTTTTTGCATTTTTAAAGAGAAATATCTTCTCTTGTTTTGGGGTACCACGTTCCATTATAAGAGATGGAGGATTGCACTTTTGCAATAAAATGTTTCGAGCTGCATTGGCAAAATATGGGGTTAAACAACATAAGGTAGCTACGCCATATCACCCGCAAACAAGTGAACAAGTAGAGATCTCCAATCGGGAAATTAAGGTTATCCTTACTAAGATGGTAAATGCTAGCAGGAAGGATTGGGCTACAAAGCTGGATGATACATTATGGGTATATTGAATAGCTTTCATGACACCTATTTGTATGTCACCATACCAATTGGTTTATGGCAAGGAATGCCATTTACCAATTAAGCTAGAGCATAAAACACTGTGGGCGGTGAAGCGCCTTAATCTGAAATGGAATGAGGCAGAAAATATAAGACTGGGGAAGATTAATGAGTTGGATGAGTTCCAACTCAGAGCCTATGAGAGAGCCGACCTATACAAGGAACAAATTAAGAAATACCATGATCGCAGCATTGAAAAAAGGGAGTTTCTAAAAGGTGACTTGGTGCTTCTATTCAACTACAGACTCAAACTGTTTCCAGATAAGCTCAAATCCAAATGGTCTGGCCCATTTAAAGTGTGTCAAGTCTACTCAACTGGAGTAGCTGAACTTGAAAATGAAGAAGAAAGTGTCTTTAAGGTAAATGGACAATGTATGAAACTATATATCGGTCCAAAGGACTCGATAAAGAATATCTCTACTATCTATCTTGATGAAGTCTAAGTAATCAAGATAACCGAGTCGTGCCGCGATAATAAATTAGGCACTAGTAGGAGGCAACCCACACTGTCTTATTGCAAAGCATTTATTAAATTTTGTTGTTATTAGTGCATTTTTGATATGTTTGTGAAGTGTGCAGAACTAAAATTGTAGTAGAAAGGAGGAGTGGTGCAGTTGAGAATAGGGGTAAAAACATGAGCTACTAGAACAAAAGTGATGGTCAATTTGATGGACCACCATACCTATGATAGTTCCCCATTTTCTCCGTTGCAACCAACCAGAAAAATTCATTCACTGGATAAAGTTGACGATTAAAGTGGTGAACCATCACAAAGTTGGTAGATCGTCGAATAGACCATCGAAACCAACCTTGATGGCCTGGGTTCTATTAAGGTGCGACAGTGACTTTGGTGGACCATTAAAAACTCGGTGGGCCATCCCCTTGACCGTCACTACAAAATAGAAGTGCTTAGGTTTTGGTAAGTTTTGACGACCATTATGGTGGACCGTCGAAAATCTGACGGATCATTGGGACTGGCGTCGCTGTAACCTTAAGTCTGGGTTGGGTCGTGTTGACTCTAAAGCCTTGTTAAATGGCCCATATTTAAACCAAAAATGTTTCAAAATGATTAAATAAGGTGGTTAAATATTTTGTAACCCCTTCCCATCCTTCAATTGTTCAACTTCCTTTGGGTTCAAAGAATCCGAAGGAACGTATTGCCTATAGGACTCTACGTCTCCTTCCTTCTCTCCTATTTAAACACATCTGTTCTTCTTGATCTCTTTATCATAATCAAGTTGAGATTACAATTGAAGAGTTGTTTCAATTAGCCTTATTCTCTAAAGTTGCAAGCTTGTCACTCTGCAGGGTTAAGGTATGCAAATAGTTATATTTTTCTTTTTCTAAATGATGCATTCAGTTATGGGTAGTGTTTGGCAAGTTTTTTTGTAAAGGAATTAGCATTCTGTTATAGTTCTGTTGCTTTGAATTGCTGAAGGTTTTCAAATAGAAGTTTGAGCATAATTTATTTAGGTAAAGTCTGAGTAACCTATATGATTAAAATGTGAAAAGTTGTGCTTGATTATGTTATAGTTGTAAAATGTTTCTAAATAAACAATGTTGCTCAACAAATGCTCAAATGTATGCCCAGTTGAAAGCTAAACTTTGAGAAGGGGGTGCGATGATTTAAATGGTGGACCATTAGATTTGTGATGGACCACCAACCTGACCATCACAGGGCTATGAAAATTCTAGGACACTGGATAAGGCTCGACGGTGAAAGTGGTGGACCATCCCACCAATGGTGAACTACCATTTTGACTGTCAAGTTTTGAAATGCACTGATTTGATAGATTTTTGTTGTGAACTGATTTCTTACCTCTTTTTCAGGTGTTGTGGCTCCCAAACTACCAATAAATAAAGGAGGCAGATCTCAAAGGGGCGGTGGCGGACCCACATCCGGTACCTGGACTATTCTTGTAACTTTTTTGAGGTGAGTGAGAGTTTAGATTGTGTCTATGCAGTATAAAGAGTGGTGGAATTCATTGTTGTGAGGGAAACTGGAGTCTTACTTAGTTCTGCTGTTCGCTATGGGACATGACATCCCTGTTTATATGTGTCGAATTATAATCAATGCTGGGTGTAGAACCTGCTGGTTGAAATTCATGTGAGTGAAATGATGAGTGAATGGTCACGTTAAAGTGATTCATTAGTTGGTTGCTTTTCAGGATATGGTTCATGTATGCAATTGGATGCTGAGTTGCTTAAAGACAAGCATCTAAGTTGAGAATGTTGATGTTCCAGCTTTCGATAGAATATTTTGCATCTTTCTCTTGGGAAAGTTGTATGTTTTCAAGCAACAAAGGTTGTGGTTAATTCTGGTTTTTAATGTTTTAGGGCAATGAGTGACCTAAAGAGAAAGTCTCATAAAAGTGGCAAGAAAACAATTCTTACGGTCAAAATAGTAGACCGTTAGTCTTGCGATGGATCACCAACCTAACCTTCAAGCCTAAAAAGAAACTAAGACTTCAGGCCCTATAGCTATGGACCAAATAATAGACCATCAGTCTTACGATGGACCACCAAGGAGGCCGTCAGCATTATCTAGAACCAGTCTCCATGAAGGACTCAACGATGGATCAAATGATGGACCGTCATTCTTACAATGGACCACCAAGTTGGCCATCAACATTATCCAGAACCAGGCTGTATGAAGGACTCAGTGATAGATCAAATGACAGACCATCAGTCTTACGATGGACCACCAAGTTTGCCCACAGCGTTATCCAAAATCAGGCTCCATGAAGGACTCAGCGATGGACCACCAAGTTGGTCATCAAGTTCATCCTGAACCTGGATCCTTGAAGGACTCAGAGATGGACCAAATGGTGGACCGTCAGACTTACGACGGACCACAAAGTTGGCCATCAGTCTTATCCAGAAAGTAACCTTCCTAAATCAGCAGCGATAGGCCAAATGGTAGACCGTCAACATTGCGACGGACTACCAATTTGGCTATCACTTTAGACACAAATTTTATGATTTATAATTTTAAATCCTTTTAGCGGGGAACATATAAATAAGAAGTATTAGGGTTTAGTAGGGACTTTTTGTCTTTAGTTTCATACTTTTGTCTCTATTGAGAGTTTTGCATTATTTTTCATTGAGATTTGAATCCAGAGAGGGAGTGTTAATTATTAGTTTTTTTTCCATCAAAGATTAAGGAGAGCAATATTGTGACTTTTGTAAGTATTCTAAAATTATTTATGAACACCAGTATAAAATCTTAATTTTTGACATGGAGATGAGTAGCTAAACTCCCATAACTAAGGTTATGGGAGTCTTGATATAGAGAACTATTTTGGGGTTGTTAATGGGTTTGCTTTCTAACATCTATTGAAATATACATGAATCTTTCTTTATTTTAATTACATCTCTTGGTTGCAAACTTGAGAAGTGAGCCCATAAATTCGACAAGAAAATGGATGTAGGGAAAAGAGGTGATTCATATGAACTCTATAGGTTTACCCTTTGGGTTAACAGGGTTATTGCTTAATAGGATCAACCCTCATGAGAGTGTTATTTAGTAATGCATGAGCCTTTTAAGTTCGAGAGAAGTAAAGGGTGAAATACCCATTAGGTTGAGAAATATGTGGGTAATCTTTATAATTCAATAATTCTTGCAATTGGATGCATAAGTTAGAATTCGAACTCAAATTCACAACCCTAATTGTTTGAACATCTTGGTGAGCATAACTTTAGTTAATTCATTCTCATTGGAATTACATTTACATTTGCTATTAGTAGCTGGAATTTTGTGTAACATAAATACAAAAAACTCTGTTAACATTCCCAAAACCCATTTGTTTTGGAGCTTTAGATCAACAGTCTAATAACAATCACAATACTTAGTGAAAACAGTATTACCTATGGGATTCGACACCCAACCCAGTTGGGTTCTATATTTGACAGCGACCGCTTACTCTCTCATAAGAGAGTTATAATTTGGCCGTATCAATAAAGAGTCCAAAATACCAAGCCCTTCCAAAGGAATAACCGATGAATGATCACCCACACACTTTTCAACATAGAGACATGGAAAACTAGATGAATGGAGCTCAAACTAAAGGGAAACTCTGATTTGTGGTGGATTGATGCAACTTAGTGTTGTTATCCGAGCTTATTCAGCCTTGTTTTGAGAACAACTTGTGTGCTTAATGTGTTAATAATTGTATAATTGATCAACTAAGTGTTTAAGTATGTGATTACAATGTAAAAGTATTTTGAGGACAACTCTGATCATCTCACGGCACACACCTTGTTCCTAACACGGACAAAATCCTCTTCCTATAAATAGTACACTTAAACACATTTTCAAAGACTTAGGACATCTTTAAAGCTTGGATAGGGGCTGGAAAATACTTCAATTAGGTGTTTCCTATATTTAATCTAGTTTGTTTATGGATTTTAATATTTATTCATTTATCTTGACTACGGTTATGTCCATGAGTGGCTAAAAGCCTCCTTCCGGGGTAACGACTAAGAACATGATTACTATTACTTTGAATTGATTTGGTTTTGATTTCTTATCATATGTGGTTGTTTATTTATCCTTGTTATATCTATTTTAAGGATTTGCAACCTTTATAATACATCTATTGCTATCTTATGAGCCCGAGAAGAGGAATAAGAGGATAGAACATAGGGGTAGATAGAGTAGGGTTCTTATTTTTTTATAAAATAAGGGATTTAGATTAGCAACTAGGATAGAGATATATGTAGAAGCCTTATTTGGTTCACTACAGGATGAAATACAAATGCATTTAGCTTAGTTCTCACATTCCTACTCAATGATGTAGTTGTGGGGATAAGTTAGATAGGTGATTAGAGGCTCGAGAGACCATGATCATAATATCAACCCCATGAATCAACAACTAAGATAAATAACTTAAATAGTGAAGTTCAATAGCATAGTATGATTGTTCCTAGTGCTTTAACCCTGGGTTTCATTCTTATTGATTGTCCAAGAAATTTATTTTTCCGCATTGTTTACTTTACTTTTGTTTTCAAATTCCAAACTTGTTTGATTTCCTTTTCATCGCTTTAATTTGAATACTGAACTAGAATTTGATAGTTGCTTAACACTAGTCCCTGTGGGATTGATACAAGGCTTCTAAAGGGGAACTTTACTACTAGGTGAGACCACATACAGTTGTGTGTTCATTTGGGCGCAATATGTTTTTGGCGCCGTTGCCGGGGACTTGTAAATTTGCAACTAATTTAGTTTGACTTTTACTTTTTAGATTTATTTAGTGTTTTATGCTTGGTATTGTTATTGAATTTTCAAAAAATAGGTATGAAAACTAGTAAGATATCAAGGGATATAGAATTGGTTGAACCAATCCCTAAACCCGTGCAATGCTTTCAGCAATTATGGAGAGAAGCAGTCCTTCTCCATAATATCCAACAAATTCAATAGAAACAAGATAATCCTGCTCTCATGGATGAAGATCAAAAAGCCTACAGGACAGTTTGTGAAGTGGAAATCCCACTTCCGACAAATTTGACCTCCTATTTTCAAAAACAGACTGCTGGAGGTAACTTTGAGCTGAAACAGAACATGGTACAACTTTTGATCAGCAGTGGACAATTTGTGAGGATTTCATATAAAGATCTACAAGCCCTCCTACGGAACTTCTTGTTGATCAGTGATACATTTATCCCTACAGGTATGTCAACTGACTATGTTAGGATAACACTTTTCACCTTTTCATTGTTGGGGGAAGCAAAGAAGTGGTTGAATGCTGAGCCGGCAAGTTTACTCACAACCTAGGATGACTTAGCCTAAAAATTCCTCATCCAATTCTTTCCATTCAGCAAGACTGCGAGACTGTGCAGTGACATTGTGAGCTTCAAATAGAAGCCTAATAAGAACTTATATCATGCGTGGGAGAGGTTCAAAGCTCTTTTTTGGGACTGTCTACATCATCAGTAGTCAAATGACGTAATAGCTCACAGTTTTCTTGAGGCACTTAATCATAACACAAAATTTTTGCTAGATTCAGCAGTAGGTGGTCAAGCATTGGAACTGACGTATGATAAGCTATACACCTTGTTGAACCAGATTGCACAAGGGAATCCTAAGTGGCATTTTGACTCAAGAAATGCTCCAAAGAAAGTTGCAAGTGTGTTGGAGGAGGACCATTTTACTGCTATATCAGCTCACATTCCTGCACTACAAATTTAGTTAACTGTTTATCTCAATAATACAAAATTAGGGGTTACACAGCCTATAGTAACAACTAATGCAATTCATCAGACACATAGTTGGTGTGAGGTTTGTGGTAATAGTAGTCATTCTACTGCGATGAGTGGTGAAAATCCTGTGTCAGTGATATTTGTGGGCAATGCTCAAAGGCCAAATTATGGGAATGCCAATAATTAAAAGTGGCAGACTCAGCCACTAATTCAATCATGGAACACCCAATATCAGCAGTTTTAGTAGCAACATGTTCAAGGGAATTAGTCCACGACTCAAACTAGCAATATAGAAGAGATGCTAAAACAAATTATAGATGCTCAAGCAAAGTTGGCAACAGATATGAAGAGCCAACATATGGTTACAAAGAACTTGGAGATACAGGTTGGGCAAATATAACAGGCACAAGATGCCAGTCCTTAAGGTGGTTCTTCAAGTAATACTAAATCTCCTAAAAAAGTAATGGGAATCACTTTGAGAAGTAGTAAAGAACTTCGAGATATAACTAAGGAGGTAGATACATAGTTGGTTTCTCAACAGGGAGATGATGAAGTTGCTAAAAATTTGAGAAAGTTTGAGTACTCAAAAACCAAAGTTGCTGAATAGGTAAAGGAGGCACCACCACCACCTTTCTTACAGAGGCTTAGAAAAGTGAAGGAGGGTGCGTGCTTCCAGAAGTTATTTGACATGTTTAGAGACCTTCACATTAATCTTCCTCTTTTAGATATTTTGCAGGGAATGCCCAAGTATGCTAAGTACTTGAAGAATGTGGTCAGTAAAAAACTTAAGCTATAGAATGTTGTAACGCCCTAAATCTGGTACCCGAAATGCCACACGATTCTCATGAACCCAAAGGACCACAAGCTAACCCATGACCGATATCTGTACTAAGAACTACATAACATACTATATAAATATGGAATAAAATATTGAAAGCCCATAAGGTTTAAATATCTGATAACAATAACATCTGAATAATACGATATCACCATACCAAAACTAACATAACTGTCTGAACATGCTAGTCTGAAAGCCTCTAAAATGTCTAATAACTATAGAGTTGATGGGATATGTACCCAACTAACTCCGAACTATTGAAATAATAAAGTAATAAAATAATCATGCTATCCATGAGTGATGAGGATTCACTGCTAGTCTGGCTGTTGAATGTCTGATCTACTAAGAATGCTCTAGAGCTCGATCTTCTGAACCTATGGTATAAAAAAACCATAGAACAAATGTGTCAGTATGATTGAATGTACTGGTATGCAAGTAAGGTAGGCTAAATGCAAGGGGTTTATATGGATGAACAATACTAACTGACTGAATAACATAAACGTGAGAGCACATGCATGAATACGTGAACTATGATTGAGATCATGATATCACTAAATCTGAATGCTGATAACATAAGTTTTGTATAATTGATATACTATTATCTAAATTAATGTATCTGACAGTCCTATTTTTGATGGAACTAGCTGAGTTCCATACTGAGCTGGGTGACTATGTCTGACAATCCTGAATTCTGTAGAACTATCTAAGCTGTATTACTGAGACTGAGTCTAAGACTGTAACTATGGGAAGTAGTCATCTAACCGATATGCTCCAAATAAGATAATAGAATTAAGATGGTCCAGTCTTTAACCCCAATTGGAAGGGTGTCAATACTGCGCCACTGGTAAGGACAGGCTGTGTGTAATCCCTCATCTAATAGGTACTATAAGGAGAATGGTGGGACCCTCATCTAACAGGTTAAGTCACCTCATCAACCCTCATCTAACAGGTTAGATGTCTTAACCTATGCTGGAAACATAGTTCTGGAGTACAAGGGTTGCTTCTAAGAATCACACCCTCTTCTGACAGGTGAGTTCCCATCCTTGGGGAAACTCGGTGCTGAATCGTACTCCTATTTGATTATACACTGAATTCATTTTACTAAACTGACTGGACTGAGTTCACTAAGTTCCGTTGATTGAAAAAATAATATAGATATTTGATAACTTACTAAGATTACTGAGATTACTGAGTTTTCCTGAGTCATGAGACTCACTGAATTCTACTAAACATGGCTTGACTGAGAGTAACTTGAAAACTAACACTGGCTCTAGGCACAACTAAATTGTCGGGTACAAGCACCCCCAAGACTCGATAGCATGAAATTGACAAGACGTGACCCTTCTTGACACATGACCATAGTCAACAATTCATAGTACAATCATTGAGGATTTTCATGAAGTATTCTCATACTATAAGCTTACACATGAATAGGAATGCATGTAAACATATCATAATTTCATAAGCCTAATCTCATGAGCATTACGTCAATCCATTACAAAGAATAGTAATAACATGGGAGTCATATCGAACATAAGGGATAAAATATGAATTCATCAATTTTGGTCACAAATGAGTCATAAGGTATATTTCCTATTCTCTTGTGCAACTTATCAAACACCTTGAATGCATATCTTTAGGCTTAGGCATGAATATTGAAATAATACTTGATGACAACATTTTACACTTCCAATGTAAGAATTTCAATCTCATACTAACATATTTTCATGATAGTCATTAAAGACTTCAACTTGGAAATCAAACAACAACAAAATATGGATATAATTCAATTCATACCATGAAATCCAAAGTTTATATTTCAAATAGGGTTTCTTGATCTTCATGGGTGAAGGGAACCCATGAATCAACACTTGACATACCTGGGTGGATAATTTCTAGAAGATTGGTGGAGGAAAGCTTGAATTCTTGACTTGAAATTAAAAACCTAGGGTTTCTTATTCTTGGGGATTGATCTTCGAGAGAAACCCTAATTTGGTGTTATAGATGAATAATAAAGTTATAAGCTCTGGTCTGGTTTAATTAAGGGTTAAAATGAGTGGAAAAAGACCCAAATACCCTTTTAAAAATAGCTTAAAATTGCTGATCGAAAGTGGCGACGGTTTAGGCAACGGTCCATAGATGGATCAACGGTCCGTCGGTCAATCCCATCATACTTGTCCAGAACCTAAACTTCCTTCCTCATCTGTGATAGTTTAGGCGACGATCGATTGCTAGCTCGACAATCCATCGGTCTTGACCATCTCATTTGGTGGAAGTTAGGTTCACTGCCTTAGTTGCAATGGCTTGGGAGATGGTCCGTCGCTAGCTCGATGGTCTGTTGGCTCTAACCGTCCCTTCAGGGTAGTTCCGACAGTTCTCTATAAAACATCCATAACTTTTTACTCTAATACCGAATTTGGACGAAATTGGCATCGTTGGAAAGATAATTTAGTTTCTCACATGATAAAGAGTCAAAATTAGAGAAATTATATTTGGTTTAACCATTAATAATTTAGGAAGTCACCACTATCTCTTCTGGATACTAGATTTGACTTAAATAAAGTTCGGGGTATTATAGATGTTGAGATAGCAACACTTATTGAGGAGTGTAGTTCTGTAGTAATGCAGAAGATGAACAAAAATCTCAAAGACACTGGGAGTTTTAGTCTCCCCATTCAAATTGGCAATAGTGAGGAGGTTTACGCACTTAGTGATTTAGGAGCAAGCATAAATTTGATGCCCCTTTCCTTGTTCAACACTTTAGGCTTAGGGAAGCCGAGATCGATCTCTGAGATAATCAAATTGGTAGACAAGACCCTAGCCCATCCTGAAGGAATCATAGAGGATGTTATCATCAATGTTGGTAATTTTATTATTCCTGTTGATTTTATTATTTTAGATTTTCAAGCATATAAAAGAGTGCCAGTCATCTTGGGATATCCATTCTTGGCGACAGGTAGAGCATTGATAGATGTGAGAGAGGGCACACTCGCAATGAGAATTAACATAATTAGTGTAGAAACTTGCATTCTATATAGTCATTGTAGTACTAGCTTGTGTGTCTTGATTGTAGTAGAAATGTAGTATCCTCTGATTATGATGCTTATAGTAAGGAGTTGTTCAAGTATGAATAAGGCTTTAAGTGTGGGGCAGTGATTTGAGGTTAATTTATGCACCTCAGTGTTGTTATCCGATATTATTTAGCCTTGTTTTGAGGAAAAATTATGTTCTTAATGTGTTAAAAATGGTATAAATGAGCTTATTTGTAATTAATTTGGTCACTTTGAGTTCAAATGAGAAAACTAGTGTTACCAGATTGAGCTAGGTATTGTTCTAGTGAATCTCGATGAATTCTAGTGTGTATAATAAGTTCCTAAGGTTATTATTGTGTAATTATGTTTGGAACAACATTTTTATAGTTTTAAAGGTTCAATTTAATTGATCCAAGAGTAAAACAACAGTTGAAGATCAAAATGGGCAAAACCAGTTCTTAGCATAAGTTTCTACTTCATTGTTTTGTACATTATGTTGTTTTGAGATCTAATACGTGGTGTTTGATGATATAGGATGCTTTGTGAGTTTATTAGGATGATATATATATGTATATGTTATTATAAGCTGTAAATAAATTGTAAATAACACCATAAGTATTGTGATGGAAGGATAAATGCTTAAGAAATTTTTAGACGTCAGAAAGGTGAATTCCAATGAGGGATGGGAATGGCTTCGTGGCGCGACCCCTACTCCCATAGAATGAACCATATGGTGTGAATCCTACTCCGATGTACTTAACCATGAGGCATTACCCCAATTACTAGGGAGTGAGGCTCGAGGTACACACCTTGTTCCCAACACGGCCAAAACCCTCCTCCTATAAATAGGACAAACACATTGTCAAAGACCTGGGAAATCTTTGAAGCTTGGAGAGGGGATGGAAAACAGTTAAATTAGGGTTCTTATATCTTTACTTTAGTTAGTTTATGGATTTTAATATGTATTCATTTATCTTGATTACGGTTATGTCCATGAGTGGCTTAAAGCCCCCTTTCCAAGGTTAATGCCAAGAACATGATTACTATTTCTTTGAATTGATTTGGTTTTGATTTCTTATCATATGTTGTTGTATATTTATCCTTGTTATAACTATTTTAATGATTTGTGACCCTTAGAATGAATCCATTGTCATCTTGTGAGCCTGAGAGGAGGAATAAGAGGATAGAACATGGGGGTAGATAGAGTAAGGTTCTTATTTTTTTTTTTATAAAATAAGGGATTTGAATTAGTGTCTAGGATAGAGATATACCTAGAAGCCTTATTTGGTTCACTATGAGAAGAAATATAAATATGTTTAGCTTAGTTCTCACATACCCACTAAATGATGTAGTTGTGGGGAT
The DNA here is from genome assembly GCF_002878395.1 of Capsicum annuum. Lineage (NCBI taxonomy): Eukaryota > Viridiplantae > Streptophyta > Magnoliopsida > Solanales > Solanaceae > Capsicum > Capsicum annuum. Next base: position 147,283 of record NW_025835019.1, read on the forward strand.
ACGTTAGATAGGTGATTAGAGGCTCGAGAGACCATGATTATAAAATCAACCTGTGAATCAACAACTAAGATAAGGAACATAACCAATGAAGTTCAATAAAATAGTATGATTGTTCATAGTGCTTTAACCCTGAGTTTCATTCTCATTGAATGTCCAAATAATTTATTTTTACGCATTTTTATTTACTTTACTTTTCAAATTCCAAACTCGTTTGATTTCATTTGCATACCTTTAATCTCAATAGTGAACAAGAAATGGATAGTTTCTTAACACTAGTCCCTGTGGGATCGATACTTGGCTTCTAAAGGGCCACTTTACTACTTGGTGAGACCACATACACTTTCCTGTGCGCTTGGGCACAACAAACTCCAATTCATAGGAAATATTGTCAAAAATCTTCGAACCAAAATAGGGACCAACATACCGAGGACTTAACTTCCACTTATTGCCAAACCGCATCACTCCCTTCATGGGAGATACCTTTAAGAACACCCGATTGCCAATATTGAACTGCCGCTCCCTACGCCTCATATCTGCATAGGAATTTTGGAAACTTTGAGTGGCTTTCAATCTATCATGACCCACCTTCACCTTATCCAAGGCTTAGTAAAACAAATCAGGGCCAAACAACTTATCCTAACCAACATAAAATAAAGCCTTCCAAAAGGATGGAAGCTCACCACTTTAGTCCAAATACTAATCCTTAAGTCAATCACTATGTAGGAGGAGTAGAATGGCTGGTTCCTGCATAGCGTGGGTATACAACCACTTGTAGACAGGTTAGCAGGTGAACGCTAGCTTGATCTCAAGATAAGGATAAAATAATGCCACTTATAAAACCAAGTAAGACTATTCATATGCACACAACCATACATACATATATATATATATATATATAACCATGCCAGGAAAGTAGACCAGGTTTAGCATGCAATTAAAACTTTTACCTAGGTTGTGTAGCTTTTTACCCTAATCCACCCATAGGAAATAAATCACCAAGGTAATATCCAAATTAATCCTTTAGTTTTAACCTTAGTTTCCCTTGCCCAAGAGATTTTGAGAGAATTATAAAATATTTTAGAAGAGTTTCTAAGTGTTTTTGAATGAAATTATATGATAAATAACCTCCCAAGTAGGTTAGATGTCATGAGACCTTATTAGGATAGGTGGGGAAAATGTCCAGAATACCCCCACTTAAGTTGCACAAAAACCCATCATAGGGGTACAACTGATGAGTCATACCCTCTAATACGATTGGTACCCTTAACTCATATCCTAGCCTCATTCTTTGGATCCAACACTATCTCTCATACAATTCATCCAACCAAGTCATATCCAAAGCATACAAATAGCACCATTCATCCTTACCCCTGGTAGATTAAACTCAAGGAAGATATAGATACTGTCCACCATACGAGTCTATGGTATGACTCGTACCCTATCTTATGGCTCATGGTAAGCCATTTGTACTCAGATCCAGCCTAAGTAACCAAGTCCAAGATTAATTGAAGGAACCAAACAATTTATAACCACCAATATGACTTGTACCCCTAAGTCGTATCCATTCTAGTAACCAAAATCTATCCCACCAACCAATATAGATTAGTATATGATAGGACCATACCATTTTTACCCCATAATATAGCTTATTCCTATGAGTCGTATTGGGTGCAGAGACAGGAATTCAAAGAAATTTTCTAAGGGTCAAAACCCAGGGTGTTATAAGGCTACTTGTTCTTTATCATCATCTTATTCAACTAATGATAGTCAATGCATATCCAAAGAGAATTATCCTTATTACTCACGAACAATATCGGAGCACCCTAAGGAGACACACTAGGGTGAATAAAACCTTTATCTAAGATATCTTTTAATTGATTCTTATGCTTCTTCAACTCAGATGGAGCTATTCTATAAGGAGGGATAGAAATAGGCTGAGTGTTCAAAGTAAGATCAATCCAAAAATCAATTTACCTATCAGAAGGAACACCAAAAAGATCATCGATGAAAACCTTGGGAAACTCATTAATCACAGGAACAGATTTTATATCCTTTTAAAATGAGATAGTGTATGGATATATTGTAAGATTAGCTTTTCTGCTATATATGACATTGGAGAAATTATTAGTATCTAGGTTTTCTTTCCCTCAAGTTGTTGGTTATGCAAGGACCATAGAGAGAGAATATATTCAGACATTTGGAGGTGGCGTGAAGAGGACATGTCATCAGTATAGTGGTATTAGCATCCCTTTTGAGAATAAGGATCCTCTCGATAAATATCAATTTCACTTCCAGCCTGTTAGTTCCACACATGTAGCTTATCATACTATAGATGGCTCTCAGATAAGTAATAGTTGTCATCACAGACAATATTCTCATCAGACCTTGTTGGATATTTGAGATGGATCTTAGGTCTATCGCGGCCATTCTGGGTTGGTGGATGCATATCTTAGAGTATTCCAGGAGCTTTTTTTTGATGCAACAAGATTCTTCATTGGTCTAGAGAGTGGCCCAATTAAATATTGGTAGTTCAGACATGATCAAAATATATTCCTTACAAGCCTAGATCTCCTGAGGTATGTTATGATTATGAGGAGAATGGTTATTTTAGTAGGTAGTAGTACCCCCTATGTCGGTTGGTTAGCTTGTCAGGGTTAACTCGTGCTTCATTTTAGGTTAGAGCTTTAATAATTTCTTACGACTATAAAGATAGACAATTCATTATTCCAGCAAGTGTCCTTGACATAGGATTATTATTCAGTTAGTTCATTTAGACTAGTTTCACAGAAATATAACATCGTCAGTTAACGGTAATGTACTTAGTGCCTGAGTTGCTAATTATGGGTTTATACACACTCAAATTTATTCTCTTTCAGGCATGTTAGTACTACGGCCTTAGACCCCATCAATATAGGTGTGATTTGACTTTCTATCTTATATTTATTATTTAAATTATGTTGGGGTTTCCACACTCATCGGTACTTCATGCCTTGATATTACTATACTGTTTGTTATTTGACTGGTCTAGAGTCATGCATAGTTGATTACCCCTGTAAATGATTTTTTATAGTAGGGAATTTAGTGGATTACTGCGGTATTTTCCTATGGGTGAAAGTCTTTTTTCTTTGGTATTATGGACTTGTTGTGACCTTAGAATGGTTTTGGTTCTATTTTTCATTCTACTATTCCACTTGCACCTTATATTATTATTGGTAATATTATTGCTTTGATTATGAATTATTTTTGTATAATAGACGTCTTGATCGATAATATCTATTTAGTGTTTTCCTTCTTGCAGTTCTTATTCGTTTGGCCTAGAGCTTTAGTTAGTTTGTCTTGTTTTCTATTAAGGATATAAGGTTGATTACTGAGTGGGTTATTAAAGTAAAGGTATATTTGGCCTTTCATGGTAATGTTGTGATTTTAGAATTGGCAACTTATTTTTATGGTTCATTTTAAAGATTAATTAGTTCAAGGTTATCTATTAAAGTTTGGAGGGTTTGTTGTCTTGTAGTTGTCTTGACCTTGGAATAGGTGCTGACCTAGGTACACTGTTCTTTTGATGATGTAGTTCATAATTCAATTAAGTTGAGGTTCATTTAAGATGGATAATTCAGAAACTTTTCAGTTTGCTAATTGGTTCACCGCGATTTGGCTACGTGGGATACTTCTTATTAGAGATATGTGCCAATGTGTATTTTTTGTCGTAGATTAAGCATTTGATTGAACAAATTCAGACTAAGATAATGACTTCTCTAAGTTGCTCAGGATTCATCTACCATTAGTAATCTTCATAGGCTTGAGGTGTTCTTGGTTATGCTATGTTGCATTATGTACTCCAGCAGATGTGGAGTTGATCGCTGGTCTGTTATGGAGGGGGTTTTCCCCATTGGGGTTTGATTATTGATCTACACTTAAGTTTTGGATTTTGTGAAAATCAATATACATATGCTTGATTTCGAATTGTAAGGTTGATTTGGGTATTTAGAATAAATTAAGATTTGTTGTCTCAAGTTTTGGATTTTGACCTTGTAAATGAAAATATAGAAGTTTTTCTAGAATTTGGAGTATGAATACTTACACAACTATAGGATTAATTTGGATAGTTGGGAATAAATAGTTCGCCTTATATGCTGAAGTTAAAGTTTTGCATTGTGTGACTTAGTTGCAACCTTCATTTCAAGTTTGAATCAATTACGCTTTCATCTATAGGCTGGCCAAGACTTCTCTTTACATAAATATTTGGTATTCTTAGTTAAGATAGATTATGGTTGATAGTGATCAGTTAATAACTTATTGGCATATGATAATGGGTTGTTTTTGACCTTGGTTCTCAGACTTTGCAAGAATTTTGGATTGCCGGCTCAACAAAAGTAGTGTGATCAAGCTAGACTTAGAATAGATTCATCATCAGTCGGTGGGGCACCACAGAGAAGATCTTTCACTTTTAAGTGTTTGTGCTTCAGACTTTTGACTATTAGTTTTGTGGGTTATCTGAACTAGTTGTAGCCTTGGCAAGAGATCACATGATTTGACCATCTCCTTTGTGTGTCCAGGATGTGCCTTATTGGATTATCCTTATGCTCATCATTATGTAACTTTGGCGGATCAACTTTAGTTCCCCGTGGTTAGTATGATAGGGTTACATAAAAAAAGACTTAAATGATATTTTGTGTGGTTTGAAGTATATAGTAGGTTTGTAAAGGTAAATAAAGGTCTATATTTGGATAATGGAGTTGGTTGCAAAATTCAAGACTTGGATTTCATTTAGCTTGGCTGAATTTCTACTTGGTTATAGTCATTTTATGGTTATATTAATATAATGTAATTTGGGTTTGCGTGCATCATACATTCTCGATTTAGTTGGAGGCCAGTTTATTTTTGAGGTTGGGCTTTTTTTTTGTAGGTAAAGTAAGTAGTTAGTTGAAAGAGGGATACCTATATAAAAATCCCTTAGAAGTCTTATTTCTTTATAGAAGTTATCTGGGAGATTTGCTCGGAGCATGCGATCCCATTACCTCATCCCTTCAAGCTTTTATGATCTTCTTATTTTTTGACTTTTGCGGATGAAAGACATTTTTGTTATGGATATTGTAATGACCATCCAGGTTATTTTCTCAAATTTTTCCTATTTTCAGCATTTTAAGCCATCCAATGGTGGCTACAGGTCATTTATGACTTGTTAAAATCATCGGCTCAGTTATCACACAGTTCGTTTAGGTTTTAGGCTCATTTTGTTATTTTTAAGGTATCGCTTTTAAGGAATTGGTGTCGGATGAAAAATCCTGGTTAATGACATTGGATGCGAATTTTGAGAATGCCATTAGATCTAAAACATTAATTTTAGGCTGAGGGGACCTTTGGTTTTGGCATTAAGGCTTTTGGCTCATTTTGGGCAATGGGGTGGATTATATAAAAAATGAAACTTTAGGTGTACGCCCCATATTTAGTCTAAATGGTATCAAATGGAAGTTTTGATTGTTCTATTGAGTAAGAAATTTAAAATTTGGTATGGTAGCATAGTTCATCTACTTGCACATGGTTTTGAACGAATCCCAAGTACCCCATCGTAGTCCATTTGGAATTAGGAAAATTTGGTGCCTGGCATCCACAACCTCTTAAGCGAACCTTTGGTCTCTTAAGCGATTGTCGATTAATTGTCCAGTGGAATTGCTTTAGCAGCCAACCTTGCTCTTGCATAGTCTCTTAAGTGATGACCTCATAGCTTAAGAGACACTCAAATGCTTAAGCGAAGGATAAATTTTTGTGGGGAATTGCTTAAGTTATCATTTGACCACTTAGAAGTAATTGCTTAAGTGATTATTTATTCGCTTAAGCAATAACCGCTGGTATTATATCCCTTTCTTCACTTAATTTTCCCTGCATTTTAATAACACTTTCCCCTATTTTAGAGAGCATGGAGCATGGAAAGTGTGGGGAATCATACAATGAAGCTATGGCGTGTTAGCCCAATGCTCCTCAGTCATTTCTCATTATTTTCCCTCATCAATTTCCATCATTTTAAATTTTTAGAAATTAGGTCTTAAAATCCTTAGGCTTTGGGGGCTGATTTGGTCCTTGATTTATACTGGATTCTTGCTCAGTGTTTTATCTTACATTTCTTGTTCTTTGGAGGATCTCAGGACAGAGTCAATTTTGGATTTTGTTTGTGGGCCCTGTGTGCTCATTTTACCCAAATATTTACTCGACCTTTTATATATCAGTGTGAATCTTCTTTAATCCTATTGACATATAGGTTATTATTTTGATGGAGAGGTGGTGTTTTGGGATCATGGAGTAGAGGTGAACACTTTATGGACGATTTAATACTTGCGGTTCGGCATCAAGACAGACTTTAGTCTATTTTTCTCTACGAGATTGTATATGCGTAGATTGTGTGTTTGGTAGGGATTATAGGATACGATTATGACTAGTGTATCATGACTTTGGTTATTTAGGGAATATGGGGTATAAATATGGCCTGAACCTTAGTATAAAATACCTGTCATGACCATAGAATCCTATCATGTTAGATTATAAACATATTGACCATAGTTTGATTCTAAAGATCCTTTGGTATACGGTTTACTATTTGAATTAGTAAATTTGATCATATTTTCCCATATTATACTATTATTAATATGCTAGTTATGTATTGTTAGGCCTGAGGCTGTAGTTACAATACTAGTGAGCCTCCAGGTGCGTATTCTATAATTATAAAGGATGTGGCTTTAGTCTATAGATTCTTTGTAATGGCCCTTTAGGTCATTTTCTATATTTTTGCTAATTTTTTCTATTAGAGCTTCTGTATAGCTACCCCAAGTCATTAATGAATTATTGGAACTGTCAGTTCGATTATCTGGCAGTTCATTTTGTTTTTAGAACAAATTCCCTATTTTAAAGTCTTCGCTGATTCCAGATGGACACTAGGTGAAACTTTAATTAGATGACCTCGAATGCAAATTTTGACTTTTCCAACATCTCTGGAATGTTGACTTTAGGGTAGGAGGACTCTGGGTTAAGGTCATAAGGAACTCGAGCTCATTTCAGCCTATTAGTTAGAATGTTATGAAATTGGAAATTGGGCATGGGACACATATTTTGTCAAAACATCCTTAGATAGAAATTTCAACAATGCCATTAAGTTTGGAATGTCAAATTTTGTATGGTTACATAAATCACCAAGTTGAAGTCAATTTTGTACTTGGAATAAAATCTGGTGCATTTGGTTTCTGGTGCACCATAATAGAGACTCTTTGGATCGGGATTGTAAATTGCTTGAGAAATTATAGATACCTCAATTGCATACTGATGGTTGCGATCATAACTCATATGGTAGCGAAAAAGTATCACCATCATGATATCACGGGTCATGATAATGGAGCCAGAGGTCCTGGGCTGGGTATAAATAGACCCCTTATTTCACTATTTTTCTCTCATTAATTTCTTAAGAGCTTAAAACCTAAATAGTGAGGTTAAGTGGGATTGAAGCTTATAGGTGATTGTGAATCTTCATTAACGCATGTTTCAATCTTTCGATTTGAGGTAAGGATTCATCCTTTTCTTAGTAGATTTTCTTGATTTCTTGTTCAAAATCCCTAAAACCTTGAGGGCTTTATTTTATCAACAATTTAGCTTGACTTTCACTATTTTAGAGGCAATGATTCCTTGAGCATGTGAGAATCAAATGTTGGTTTCAAAAATGTGATTTTTTAAGTGGGACCCATAGAGCTGAAGTACAGTAATGCGATATGGTATCGATATTCTCGTATTGATGAGTAAAATAAGATTTTGATAGCTTGGCATCTTGTAGAATCTCTTTGAAAGGGAAACATGGTGATTTATTGGATCTTGTGAGCTTTCTTCGGCATCTAAGTAGGCTAGGTTGTAACCCTTGTTAGATTAAGCAACTTCATAGTATGTTTATGTTATTGGGATAAATTTGGGATGGGTTAGGTCTTTTTTGATAAATTGAAATACTTGAGATTAGTTGGATCATTTAGGATCTTATTAGGATAGAATTAACTTAGTTACTCATTAATAAGAAGATTTTTCTTGGTCACTAGTGTTTTGGATGAAATTTGCTCAAATTGCCTTACTGTAGGTGAAATAGATCTAGTTTATCTATATAGGGAGTAATCTTTATCCTTGATCTAGTTGTGTCTTGTTTAATAGTAGATTTAGATACCTTAGCCTTGTCTGGGGTAGACATTGCTTGGTATGTGTTCTCGAGGATTTGGAAGTGGGCTCTTTGACCCACTTTAGGCCAAAACTTATGTTGGATATTGAAGAACCTTTGATATTCTTGTGTACATCTAGGAAGATAGTTATTTTGGTGATAATTAGACACCTTGGTACTTTTTGGTTATGATGAATGACATTTAAAGTAATGCTTAAACATTTATGCTATATTTATGGATTATTGGTTAAGCTTATGATGAGATATTAAATATGCTATTGTTTTGGCTATTGATTGGGCTACCGAATATACTATTGAATGAGCCCTTGAGTATGATATTAACTAACCCATCAATTATGCTATTGAGTATGCTATGAATAAGCTATAGATTATGCCATGGACTACATATTGACCAAGATAATGATAAGCTATCTTTTATAATAATGATAAGCCATGAATTAGAAAATTGACAAGTTATTGCCTATGCTTGATAGTACATATTGATTATATTAGAGGTCAGGTTGAATGACTATACTGGTTAATACATTATGGATCATGCTAAAGAGCATGCTTATAGTTTACATTATTGAATATGCTAGTGATTATGCGAAAGATCGTGCTTGTTTACTATGTTTCCAATCTTGCTATTTTTTATGCTAGAATTCACAATTTTGATTAAGATTATTGATTATGTTAATATATTATGTTAATGGTTATGTTGTTAAGTACTCTAATGATTATGCTATTGGCTGTATTAAAGATGATATTTATTATTTATACCCAATAGAAATCAAGAGTATGGCTATGATATTGATGATATTAATGCCGACAAAATGATGATTATGATATATATATATATATATATATATATATATATATATATATACGAAAAGACCAGAAGATGATTATGATGATATTTTGAGGATATTGTTTAATATCCCTACCAGTTAGAGTTCAACTATACATATTATAATATGATGATGCACTTATTATGATATGATGACGTTGGTGTGTGAGATTATATATTAGCTAATTTTAAAATGAGGAAATGGTTATAATATTGCATGATGTGAATATACACTAATGAGATTATAATTAAGTGATAAATATTAATTAGTCGATAAAAATTAGCTAGTTGGCAAATATTGGTTAATTGGTAAATAATGACAAGCTTATAAGTGATGATTAGCTGTTATATGAAGAGTAGTTAATAAGTGATTTTTAGTTGATAAAGGATGATTCATTGATACATGAGGATTAATTGCTACATGATTAATAGCTTATGTGTTGATTACTTGGAAAATAATGAATAAGAATAATCAATGTTTATATTGTGGTATGATTTGGAAATTCCAATGGTATTATGAGAGTTTATAATTGACGGTGATGGTCTATGCTATCTTGTTTGTACTTTCAAGGCCTATAGGGGCTTGTGATGAGTTACTTACTTTTATGCACCAATTGGCATATAGCAGCAAATTATGTCGTCATGATTGCATGTGTTAATGCTTTATGTTATCATATGATGATATACTAGTTATATATTTATTCAAGTTTAGCAATGTTGGAGATATTTCAGGTTAGTTTCCTTAACTTTACTTAGTTATGGTATCTTGCATTCTATCATTCTTATATCATGACTACGCTCAATCAGTTGATGATGCCTACTAACTACCCATTGTTTTGGTGCTCATACTACACTCTTATATATTTTTGGTGAGGATTCGAGTACTAGTTGTGGCTGTTGATTCTTGTTTATGCGGTGTTGATATATAAAGATAGGGTGAGCTCTTGGAGTCTGAGTTGCCAATTTCCTTCTATATTTCTATTTTCAATCTTTAGTTTTGAGATAGATGTATTAACTATTCTAGAAACTTGGATTGTATTATTATACTAGACTCTCTTGTATTGGATCTACCAGGTCATGGAATAGCATTTATATTGTGACCATATTTAAACAATTTCTATTGTCTTGTTCATTTATCGTGTTGGATTGCCTATTAGGCCCCTTTTGGGGGCATTTCCACCAAGTTAACCCATTATGTTTAACTCCAAGTTATGGTTTGACTACCTACTTGTAGGACAGAGTAGGTGCCATTATGACTCATAAATTGGTTCATGATCAATTCATATCAAAGCTTAGGCTACACTGGTATTTTTAGTACAAGAGTAAATATCATGTAGAGTCCTACAGATCCGAATGATGACATTCGTTTCCTATTTTAAGAAGGCTATGGGAAATTATTAGGAGTTCTTCACTTTTATCACTCATATCATGCTAAGAGTCTGATTTTTTTTTATAGAATATTCCTTTGACTTCCCTCTTTTAGAGATAGCAAGGACATGTGCTACCGCTATTTGTGATAAGGGTCTCGAGATTGAGCATAGGGATCCTAATCCTATTTATAGATGACCTAGAGGTTGTAAATAACCTAGGGATGTATCCTAAGCTAAGGGCAAAGAGAGGAGGCCTTCACTAGAACCTATTCTCACTCTCGAGAAAGAAATTCTCCCACCCCAGCTAGCGATAGGCCAGGGACTAGCCTAGGCTCTACTTGGGATGATTTCTTCTTCAGTTCTTAGAGATTCTTTAGTTCAGATTTTGGGGTTAGTTGGTGATGCACTATCTGATAGTGCACTTCTATAGATCATAGTGGTACTTAGGTGGGGGCGCATTCTATAGATGAGGCTCGTAGAGTTGAGGTTCATTACACGCCAAAGCTTTCTCAACTTGCAGTTTATCAACTAATTGTTGCCCAGCCTGCTATGTCTGTCGAGGACCAAAAGATGTTGGGTAGATTCTAATGATTTGCTCTACCTAGGTTTTATAGTGCTCCGAGCGAGGATGCATAGGAGTTTCTAATTACTTGTGTGGATGGGCTCAATAAGTGGGGCCTACTTAAAACTTATGGTATGGATTAAATCCCATTTCATTTGGACTTGGATTATTGACATTGGTGGAGAAGTTATAGGATTCTAGACCAGCTAAATCTTCTTCTTTGACATGGAATTAGTTATTTAAGATATTTTTGGAGATGTTTATGACTCATAATCTTAGGTATTATTTTAGGGATCAGTTCTCTAGATTGAAGTAGGGCTCTATGATAGTTCCATAGTATGAGGCTCATTTTTATGAGTTAGCTAGGCATGTGAATTCTATTCTAGATAATGAATAAGTGAGTTCATTCCATTGTCAAACGGTTGAGACTTAACCTTCAGATTCTACTTAGAGTATGGTTGCTATAGGTAGGTTTTTTGTTGAGTTTTCTAATCAAACTTAGCTTATGAAGGAGATACATCGTGAGATTTGTGGGGACAATCATAAGAGGCCTATACATCACGAGAATTTCTATGTGAGCCATTGTAGTTCTTGATTTAGAGGTTGCTATTTTCATAGAAGATATCCTCAATGTCCATACTATTAGTCTATGAGTCAACCTAGTTGACTTGTTCAAGCAGTGCTTCAGATTACTGACAGAGGTCAGGCTATTGCTAGTGATTGCCTTGCTAAGGGTAGTGGTTAGTCTTTAAGGGGATTATCATATGGTCATTCTAGACATAGTGGTTGTTCTGAGTTAGCTGGATCTATTGGTTCTTGTTCAGCTCATGTGTCATGTGATAGTTGTGGAGCTTCTGGTCACTATTTTCAAGATTGACCTACTCATAGGGTGATTGTTGCTTCATCTCAGAGTGTTACTCCTATTAGAGCAGTTCATCCCTCTACTAAAGGTCATTATTAGGGTTGTAGGGATGGTTTCTATACTACTCGAGGAGGTTCTCAAGCAAGAAGGATAAGAGGTTGATCAAGAGTCCAGTTAGGTTATAAGCGTGGTTAGTTATATGCTGTACCTGCTAGACTCAAGGCTGGATCTTTAGATGTTGTTATTATAGATATGATTTTAGTGTTCCATTAGTGGGTCGTTTATTTATTTATTCTAGGACCCATTTATTCTTATGTTTCTTCTTATTTTGCTCCACAGTTAGAGTTATCTTAGGATTTATTATCTATGCCCTTGCATGTATCTACTCTCATGGATGATTCTTTAGTAGTGGATAACGTTTTGAGATAATGTGTTGTGTCAGTTAGAGATGTTGATACTCATGTTGACCTTATTTTCTAGATATAATGGATTTTATGTGATTTTAGGCATAGACTAGTTATCCTACTGTCATGCAGTCATGGATTGTTTTGCCAAGACTATTACCTTAGCAATGCCTCATATATCCCCTATCCTGTTACAGAGAGCCATTATCCACGAGCCAAAAGGTATTATTTCTTATATATGTTCTAGGAGACTTATTTTAAGGGGTTGAGAATCTTGTCTCTCTTATATTTATGATACTAGAATGGAGAGTCCGTCACTTAACTCTATTCCTATAGTTTGTATGTTTCCTGATGTGTTCCTTACCGACCTTCCTGGTATTCCCCTTGTCCATGATATTGATTTTGCTATTGATCTTAAGTTTAGCACTCAACCTATTTCAATTGTACCTTACCATATGGCTCCTTTCAAGCTTAATGAGCTGAACTATCAGGTTTAGGATCTTCTTGGTAAGGGTTTTATTAGACCGAGTGTGTTTTCTTGGGGAGATTTGGTGTTGTTTGTAAATAAAAAAGATGGATCCATGCATATGTGTATTGATTATAGTTAGCTTAATAAGGTAACAGTAAAGAACCATTATCCTATGCCTCATATTGAAGATTTATTTGACCAATTTCAGGGAGCTGAAGGTTTTCTAAGACTGATTTGAGATCTGGTTACCATCTAATGAGGATTCGAGCTGAGGATATCCCAAAGATAGCTTCTAGGTTCCATTGTGGTCGTTCTGATGTCTTGGTGATGTCATTTGGATTTACTAATGCGCCGGTCGTATTTATAGATTTAATTAACTGAGTATTCAGATCCTATTTAGATTAATTTGTTATTGTGTTCATTGATGACATCCTTGTGTATTGAAGGAGTACAGAGACGCATGCGCAACATTTGAGGATTGTGCTTCAAAATTTGCGAGATCTTATACTTTTTGCCAAATTTACTAAGTTTGAGTTTTTCATCGAGTTAGTGATATTCCAGGTACATGTGGTTCTAAGGATGGAATTATAGTAGACCTAAAAAATAATAAGGTGATTCATGATTGGGCAGACCTACATCTATAATTAAGGTTTGTAGCTTTATTTATTTGGCCAGTTACTATAAATGATTTGTAGAGGGTTTTATTACTATTTCAATGCCTATGACCAGATTGTCCCCGACGGAGGTTCCTCTTTGATGGTCTAAGGAGTGTGAGTCAAGCTTTGGAAATCTCAAGGATTTTATTACTTTATTTCCTATTCTAGCTCTTCCTATAGAGGGTTAGGGATTCACTATGTATTATGAAGCTTCTGGTGTTGGCCTAGGTTGTTTCTTAATGTACAAGGTCAAGTTATTGTTTATGCTTTGAGACAGCTTAAGGCACACAAGTGTAAATACCCCACTCATAATTTTGAGTTAGCGGTGGTAGTTTTCGTGCTTAATATTTTGAGGCATTATGTTTATGGTGTGGATTATTAGATTTTCACCGATCATCGCAGTCTCAACATCTTATGACGCAGAGAGAGCTTAATGTTAGACAACATATATGGATAGAGTTTCTTAAAAATTATGATATATCTATCTTTTATCATCCAGGGAAGGCTAATGAGGTAACGAATGCATTGCGTTGGAAGACAGTGAGTGTAAGAATACATAAGATGCTAGGTTCGTTTCAGCTCATTCTTGTATGTAGAAAGGGGTTCAGTACTTAGAATATTTTACTAAGTGTTAAGACAGTCATTTCTTGAGCCCTCGAACTTTGATGAATTTTAATTCGACCTTCCCAGTCTTAAAACATTAATTTCCAAGATGGTTCATTATCAGGGTCACTTGTACTTTCAGGCGAGTTTCAAATTTTTTGGACTAGTGTAAAGGTGCGTTTGGATGTCCAAAACAGCAAGGCATCATGATATGGCCGCACGTAAGGGCCGTTGACCCAGGCTCAGGGTAGCACTGCGAGGGATGCTTGACCCGAGCAGGGGTCGCGCCGAGAAGGCTGCTTGACCCAAGTAGGGGTCGCCGCACGATGGGGAGCCCGTCCAGTATTATTTTTAATCTGGTTTGTGGGTGCATATGGGTCATTTTCCCCTTATATTATTAAGTCTTAACACGAGATTAAGCTTCCAAAAGGGCAAATTACATGCATTATTCATAAAATCCTCTCAAGAAATAAACCCTAGTTCATCAAGCTCAAGATCAAGTCCCAATAATTCACCTCAATTCTCACAAAATCTACAATCAAGGTATGTTAGGTGTTCATCCTTGGGTTTTCTTCCACTCTTGGAGTTCAAGAAACCTTTTAAAAAACTTGAGTTATGATTCCCAAGTTATGAATTGAATTATTCTCATGTTTGTGTTTTTGTATGAATTTCAAGTTAATATCTTTTATAAGTTGTATGCAATTATATTAGATTGTGTGTTGAATTCTGAATCTCTCATGTTAAAACCTTTGAAATAGTAAGTTTACGTTGTATTCATGATAGTTATGTGTTGTTCATTACCATTTGCATTAATTATCCTTCTCAAGTGTTTGATAGAATATCCATGTGAATTGAATAGTGTATTCATGACATGTTATCATCTGTTCTCATTCATGTACAAGGTCATGATCTCCAAGTGTTTGGCAAAATGTCTCAATGATTGAATTGTGAACAAATTGACTATTGCTTTGTTTTCAAGATTGGTTATGTTTTATTATTCATGATATCGAGTCTTGGGGGTATTTATTACCCAAAATTTAGCTGTATACTTAGTTGCAGTAGTTATGCAATCATTCTAGTGAAGGAAAAGAATAGTAGTACCCAGTCAGTAATTGAACTCAGTGAACTCAATCCAGTTCATTCAGTCAACATGATTAGTGTCAGTTCAGTCAAGCCTAGTACAGTCTAGTGATCAATTTAGTATCGATTCAGTTGGGAGTAGGATTCAACATTAAGCGAACCCAAAGATGGGGACATTCCTGCCAGCAGAGGGTTTGATCCTTAGTAGCAGTCCCTACATTATAAAACTATGTAACCAACGTAGGGCAAGTTGTCCCCAGACTAGGGTTGACGCGATTACTTATACATTTGTTGAGTCTTCCTGCCAAATTAAGGTTGACCCAGCATTGTTAGTATCCCATGGCAAGGAGATAACACCCTTCTAATTGAGGTCACAGGTTGGACCCCAACTTAGTCTATGTTGTGGTATATTGGTTAGATGAACACTCCCACAGTTACAATTTCAGTCTCAGTATTCAGTAAATAACTCAGATTGTTCTATAGAACCATGGCTATAGTTATTAGTTATACAACCCTCAAAATTTAATACTTCAATATCAGTCTAAACTTTTAGTTACCAGTATACAATTACCAGAACTCAGTACTTCAGTTTTAGCCTAATTCAGACAGAAGTTATATGCACAGTATTGCATATTCAGTATGCTCAGTAGTTATAGTTTTGCATGTAGTCTCATTCAGTTACTTCATGATATTCGTTTAGTCAGTTACGATCTTATGGATATGAAACCATGTATATCATCCTACCTTACTTAGTATACCAGTTTATTCAAAGTACTGACACATGCTCTTTCTTTGCGCTATGATGTCTCATAGCATAGGTTCAAAAGAATGGGTTCCTGATCATACTTTGAAGCTCAGGATATCAGCGGCAGATTTAGTAGTGAGTCCTCATCCATCGAGGATATTATTTTATTTTTGCATTTTAGTATTTTAATAGTTCAGTAGTTTTTCCTTTCGGGGTTAGTTGGGGGTTTGTCCCATCAACTCCATACTCAGAAAGTTAGAGGCTTTCAGACTGTCATAGTTAGTTATTCAATTTTCAATTGTTAATATCAGTACATTCAGTTATTATTTTAGTATTTTGTGAACCTTATGGAATTTTCAGTTATATTTCCGCAAATATTTTCAATATTATTATTCTGTGCTCACAGCAGATACCAGTCATGGGTTAGCTTGTGATCCTTCAGGTTCATAAGCATCGTTTGATGTTCAGGGTGTAGAATCAGGGCGTTACAAACTTGGTATTAGAACCTAAGGTTCTAAAGAGTCCTAGGAAGTCCTAAAGATGCATCAAGTAGGGTTTTGTGCATGGGTGTGTAGTGCACCACACTTATGGACACGGGGCTATGAGATATTTTAAGGAAAAATTCCATTCTTTCAGCATTTATGTGGTGTTACTGAGCATGAGCTCTTGTTAAAATCTGTGCCTAATCCAATTTTCCCTTCCGTTTACAGAATATGCCTCCCAAAAAGACCAACAAAAGAAGAACTGGACACCAGCCAGCACCTCCGCCCATTCAAAAAGATCCCCTGAATGAGCATGCCTCTTACACAAAATTCAAAACAGTTTTCACCACTCTAGCTTATTCTATTGCATCCCAGAATAAATTCCTAAATATTGTCCAAGCCAACCCACTGGCCAATACTGCTGCAGCTAGAATTTGGGACTTCACCCGAATAAACCCTCCTTTATTGTCAAGGTCAAGTCTGAAGAGGACCCATAGGAATTCCTTGACATGATGCAGAAGGTAACAAACATTATGGGGGTAACCACTAATGAGAGTGCTGAGTTAGCTTCCTATCAATTATAAGATGTGGGTCATGCATGGTTTAAGAAGTGGAAGGAAGATAGGGCCACAGATGCAGGGCTTATAGAATGGGAAGAGTTTGTTATTGCCTTTCTAGATAGGTTCTTCCCGTTGTGCTGAGGGAAGCTAAGATGTTAGAGTTTATTAACTTGAAGTAGGGAAGAATGATAGTGAAAGAGTATTCTCTCAAGTTTGCTCAGTTAGCAAGATATCCTCCTCACTGAGTAGCTGATGGCAGATCTGAAATGAGTAAGTTTATTTTAGTATAACTAACAGTATGGTAAAGGAGTATCAGACCGTAATACTGATTAAGAAAATGGACTAGGCTAGGTTGATGGTCTATGCTCAGAAAATAGAGGAACATAAGACTAAGGAGAAAGAGAGTAAGAATAAAAAGGCTAGAATAGTTAGCTTCAACTTCACTCAGCCTAAGCTAAAGGGTGGTAATCATCTGCAGTTTTGCTCAAAATATTTAGTCTTAGCTCTATCCTTGGCTAGTGCTCTGATGCCTAAGTTCAAAAATTGTTATAAGGATAGAACGCCATGCTCGAAGGCTCAGGGTAGCATTAGTAGTGCCCGAATAAATCTTCTTTGTCAGAAACATCGCAGAAACCATCAGGATGTATGTAGACCTGGCAGCGATGTATATTTTAGGTGTCGTAAATCAGGTAATAAAATTAGAGAGTGTCCTCAGGTGGGTTCACAAAGTCAACATAATCATCCACCAGCTAAGTTTAGTTTCCCATCTCAGCAAGGTGTCGCTTCCAGTGCCACCAGTGGGCAGCGCCCAAACAGGCTCCATGCATTTCAGTTCCAACAAGATCTAGAAAGTTTTCCTGATGTGGTCACTGGTACGTTACAAGTTTACCATTTACATGTCTATACTTTTCTAGATCCAGGATCTTTTTTATCCTTTGTAATTTCTTCTATAGCCGTTGACTTTGGAGTCAGTCCCAAAATCCTACCAGAGCCCTTCTTAGTCTCTACCTCAGTGGGTAAATTAGTCATAGCGCAGAGGGTATACAGGAATTCTCTTGTTATGGTATCTCAGAAAGTTACTTCAGTAGACTTACTAGAGTTAGAAATGATGGATTTTGAAATCATTCTCGGCTTGGATTGACTCCATTCTTTCTATGCCTCAGCTTATTGTAGGAATAAAGTTGTCTATTTTTAGTTCCCGAATGAACCTTTCCTAGAATGGAGGGGTAGTACTTCAGTGCTTAAGGGTCAACTTGTTTCATACCTTATAGTGAGAAAAATAATATCCAAGGGGTGTGTCTATCATCTTGTGTGAGTCAAAGACTCTAGTTCTGATACTCTTAATCTTGCGTCAATTCTTGTAGCAAGTGAATTTCCAAATGTGTTTCCCAAAGATCTTCTCGGAGTTCCTCCTGAAAGTGAAATTGATTTTGGAATAGACCTTCTTCCTGATGCTCATCCCATCTCTATTTTGCCATATAGAATGGCTCTAGCTGAACTTAAAGATTTGAAGGAACGGTTGAAGGATCTTCTAGATAAGGGATTCATTAGGCCCAATATCTCTCTATGGGGTACACCAATTCTATTCGTGCGTAAGAAAGATGGTTCTCTATGAATTTGTATTGACTACCATTAGTTGAACAAAGTCACCATCAAGAATAAGTATCTACTTCCTAGAATCAATGACTTATTTGACCAACTTTAGGGTGCTAGTTACTTCTCTAAGATAGACCTCAGATCAGGCTATCATCAATTGAGAGTCAAAGACAGTGACATTCCGAAAATAGCTTTCAGAACTCAGTATGATCACTTCAAATTTCTAGTCATGTTATTTGGTCCTACCAATGCCCCAGCAGCTTTCATGGACTTGATGAACTGAGTGTTCAATTAGTACCTAGGCATGTTTGTCATAGTCTTCATTGATAACTTTCTTGTCTACTTCCGCAGTGAAAATGATCACCAGACTATCTCAGAATAGTATTACAACTCTCAGAGCCCATCAGTTTTTTGCCAAATTCACTAAATGCAAATTTTGGATAAGGTCAGTAGCTTTTATTAGTCATATCATTTCAAGTGATGGCATTAGAGTTGATCCTCAAAAGACCGAAGCAGTAAAAAACTGGCCTAGACCTATTTTTCTATTAGATATTAGGAGTTGCTTGGGTTTGGCTGGTTATTACCGATGGTTTGTTGAAGGATTTTTGTCAATTTCATCCCCTATGTCCAGATTAACGTAGAAGAAAGTCAAGTTCCAGTGGTCAGATTCTTGTGAGAAAAGTTTTCAGGAGTTGAAGACTCGACTCACTACAACCCTAGTTTTGACTTTGCTCGACGATTTAGATAGATTTGTTGTATATTATGATACTTCCAGAGTTGGCTTGGGGTGTGTTTTGATGTAGAAGGGTAAGGTTGTGGACTACGCATCTAGACAGCTTAAGCCCCATGAAAAGAATTATCTCACCCATGATCTTGAGTAAGCAACTTTGTGTTTGCCTTAAAGATTTGGAGGCACTATTTGTATGCGGTACATGTTGATGTGTTCACAGACCACAAAATCCTGCCGTATGTATTTTCTCAGAAAGACTTTAACTTGCATTAGAGAAGGTTACTAGAGTTATTAAAAGATCATGACATGAGTTTTCTATATCATCCAGGCAAGGCCAATATAGTGGTACATACCTCAGTAGGTTGTTCATGGGTAGTGTTGCTCATATTGAGAATGGTAAGAAGAAGTTATCTTAGAAAGTTCATCATCTTGCCAAGCTAGGTGTCCGTTTGGTTGATTCGGCTGAGAGTAGTATTTAGGTGCTCTTCTTTAGTTTCTGAGGTGAAGGAAAAGCAAGATAGGGATCCCAGTTTAGTTAAGCTAAAAAATTAAAGTCAGAGATCAGAAAGTTGAAGTTTTTTCCCAAGGGGGAGATATTGTGTTGCATTTCCAGGGTTGATTATATGTGCCAGGTGTGGATGGCATGAGATAGTAGAGTCTTGCAGAAGTTCATGGTGTGCATTACTCAATTCACCCATAGTCCACTAAGATGTACTACAACTTATCGGAAGTCTATTGGTGGAGTAGGATGAGGAGAGACATCACAAAGTTTGTGGCTAAGTACTCTACATATCAGAAGGTTAAGATTGAGTACCAAAAGCCTAGTGGTTCCATGCAGGTATTCAGTATTCCCATATGGACGTGGGAAGAAGGGAACATGGTATTCCTGATGGGTTTGCCTAGTACTCTTCGTCAGCATGATTTGATTTGGGTCATTGTAGATAGGACGACCAAATCAACCTATTTCTTTCCAATTCATACCTCTTACTCAGTTGAGGACTCTGCAAGGCTCTATATCAGAGAGTTGGTTAGGTTACACGGTGTCCCATTGTACATTATTTCAGATAGAGGTACGTAGTTCACCTCTTACTTTTGGAAAGCCTTCCAAAAGGGTCTTGGTACCTAAATTCACCTTAGTACAACCCTTCACCCTCAGACAAATGGTCAAGAAGAAAAGACTATTTACACTATAGAGGATATGTTAAGAGCGTGTGTCAGTGACTTTATGGGTAGTTGGGATGACCACTTACCTTTGATAGACTTTGCGTATAATAATGACTATTATTCCATTATTTAGATGGCTCCATTTGAGGCTCTTTATTGGAGGAGTTGTAGATCACTCATTGGTTGGTTTGAAGCAGGTGAGGCCATATTAGTGGGGCTTGACTTGGTGTTTGATACTTTAGAGAAAGTACAGTTGATAAGAGAGAGGCTTAAGACAGCTTAGAATCGACAGAAATCATATGCAGATATGAGAAGGAAAGATCTTGAATATGAGATTGGTGACTATGTGCATCTTAAGATCTCTCCTATGAAGGGTTTGCTGAGGTTTGGCAAAAAGTGGAAGCTTAGTCTCGGATATGTTAGTCCTTATAGGATTCTTAGTCGCTTCGGTAAGGTAGCTTATGAGATTGAGTTGCTGGCAGACTTAGCATCAGTGCACCGAGTGTTTCATGTATCCTTGCTAAAGAAGTGCATTGGTGACCCAGCAGTTGTAATCCCTATAGATAATGTAGATTTTCAGAACAATCTCTCTTATGAGGAAGTCCCAGTCGAAATCCTTGATCGTCAGATTCATAGACTAAGGAACAAAGAAGTTCCTTAGGTCAAAGTTCTTTGACGGAATCCGTTCATTGAGGGAGCTACTTGGGAAGTAGAAGCAAATATGCAAATAAAGTATCCTCACCTATTCTCTGTAAAATCAGACTCAACCTAAGGTAACAGTCTTCCTTAGACTTATTCTATTCCATGCTAAGTTATATCAGCATAATATCCTCATATCATTCATGCATTCATGAAATTGTTTAGTCATATAATATGTCTCCAGAATTCAGTCATGCTTCATTTATGCATGTCAGTGTAAGTATAGTTCCCCAGTTCCTCTCAGTTTAGTTAGTCTCATTCGAGGATGAATGTTCCCAAGGGGGAGATATTATAAGACCCCATAAGATTCTAGGTTCATTTCAACTGATTCTTGCATGTAGAAAGGGGTCTAGGACTTAGAATATTTTACTATGTGTTAGGGCTTAGTCATTTCTAGAGCCCTCAAACTTTGATAAATTTCAATCTAACCTTCATAGTCTTAAAACATAGATTTCCAAGTTAATTCATGATCAGGGTCACTTGAAGTTCATCTCAAGCAAGTTTAAGATTTTTTGGACTAGTGTAAGGATGAGTTTAGATGTCCAAAATAGCAAGGGGTCATGATAGGGATGCTCCGTGAGGGCCAAGTGACCCATGCTAAGGGTTATGCCATAAAGGATGCTTGACCCAAGCAGGGTTCGCACCACGAGGGCCGCCTGACCTAACCAGGGGTCTCGACACGATGGGGATCCCATCTAATATTTTTTTAATCCGGTTAGTGGGGCAAATGGGTTATTTTCTCTTATATTATTCAGCCTTAACATGAGATTAAGCTTCTAAAAGTTCAAATTACATGCATTATTCACTAAATACTTTCAAGAAATAAACCCTAGTTCATCAAGCTCAAGATTAAGTCCCAAGAATTCACCTCAATTCTCATGAAATCAATAATTAAGATAATTTAGATGTTCATCCTCGAGTCTTCTTCCACCCTTGGAGTTCAAGAAACCCTTTTAAAAACATGAGTTATGATTCCCAAGTTATGAATTGAACTGCACACATGTTTGTGTTATTTTATGAATTTTAAGTTAAGATCTTTTATGAGTTCCATGCAATTATGTTAGCATGTGTGTTGAACTATGAATCTCCCATGTTAAGACCCTTGAAATTACAAGTTTATGTTGTATTCATGATGCTTATGTGTTTTTATTACCATGTGTATTAATTATTCTCCCTAAGTATTTGATAGAATGTCCATGTGAATTGAATAGTGTATTCATGACATGTTATCATATGTTGTCATTCATGTACAAGTTCATAACCTCCAAGTGTTTGACAAAATGTCTTAGTGATTGAATTGTGAACAATTGACTATTGCTATATTTTCAAGATTGGTTATGTTTTATTATTAATGCTATCGAGACCTGGGGGTATTTATTACCCAAAATCTAGCTGTTTACTTAATTGTAGTAGTTATAGAATCATTGTAGTAAAAGGCAAGACTATTAGTACCCAGTCAATAACAAAACTCAGTGAACTCAATCCAGTTGAGTCTGCTAACACGATCAGTGTCAGTCCAGTCAAGCCTAGTATAGTCTAGTGATTAGTTCAGTGTCGGTTCAGTTGGGAGTAGGATTCAGTACCGAGCAAACCCAAGGATGGGTTCATTTCTGCCAGTAGAGGGTTTGACCATTAGTAGCAGTCCTTGTATTCTAGAACTACGTATCAAATGTAGGGTAAGTTATCCTCCAGCTATAATAGGGTTGGCATGATCATTTATATATTTCATGAGTCTTCCTTCCAGGTTAGGTTTGACCTAGCATTGTTTGTATCCCATCGCAGGGTGCTAACACCTTTCCAACTAGGGTCATAGGTTGGACCTCAACTTAGTCTATATTGGGGTATGTCGATTAGATGAACACTCCCGCAGTTACAGTTTCAGTCTCAGTATTCAGTAAAGAACTCAGACAGTTCTACATAACTATGGCTATCAGTTATCAGTTATACAACCATCATAATTCAGTACTTTAGTATCAGTCTAAAATTTTTGTTATCAGTATTCAGTTACCAGAACTTAGTACTTTAGTTTTAGCCTAATTCAGACAAACATTATATACACAGTATTGCATATTCAGCATGTTCAGTAGTTATAGTTTTGCCTGTACTCTTATTTAGTTACTTCATGATATTCATTCATTCAGTTATTATCTCATGCATATGAAACCATGTATATCAACCTGCCTCACTTAGCATACCAGTACATTCAAAGTACTGACACATACTTTTTCTTTGTGCTATGATGTCTCTTATCATAGGTTCAGAAGCACGAATTCTTGATCATACTTAGTAGCTCAGGATACCAGTGGCAGATTCAGTAGTGAGTCCTTATCCTTTGAGGATATTATTTTATTTTAGCATTTCAGTATTTTAGTAGTTTAGAAGTTATTTAAGTCATGGTTAGTTAGGGTTTATTACCATCAACTCTATACTCAAATAGTTAGAGGGTTTCAAACTAGCATAGTTAGTTATTCAGTTTTAAGATGTTAATATCAGTACGCTCAGTTATTATTTTTGTACTTTGAGAACCTTATATAATTTTTAGTTATACTTCCACATATATTTTTATTATTATTATTCAGTGCTCACAGTAGGTACCAGTCATGGGTTAGCTTATGATTCTTTGGGGTCATAAAAACCATGTGACATCCAATGTATAGACTAGGGGTGTTATAGTGAGTATGGGTAGCTTCTCTTGCATTTTAGTTTCTCAGAGGCTGTTTGCATAGGTTATCCAGTATTTAGCCAACTTGATTATTTTCCTTGACATTTTAGACTCTCGAAGGATTCTAATTAATGTTGAGGAAAGGTTTTTGCTCTTTAGAAGATATAAAATTGATAGTTTGAGGATAGTAATCTTCACTTCCTTCGTGAGCAAGTGTTGAGAGTTGAGTCTGAGAAGAACACCATAAAGAGTTATTCGATTTGATAGACGTATTTGAGATTTGAAGATTGGTGACTTGACTCAGTTGATTCTACTTCAGGCTCATAGCTGTAGATATTTTATTCACCCTATAATAGCTAAGATGTATAGAGACTTAAGATAGCATTATTGGTGGAGCGGTATGAAGAGAGATATACAGACTTTATAGCTCGTTGCCTATGATGTTAGTAGGTAAAGGCCAGGCATCAGCGATGTGGTGGGTTATTTAGTGATTAACCATTTTTGAGTTGAAATGGGAGTGGATCACCATGGATTTTGTTAGTAGTTTGTCTTATAACTACCGTTGTTCTAATGGTATTTAGGCCATCATGGATCGATTGACCAGGTCAGTTCATTTCTTTCCTAGTTAGATTTCCTTTACTGCTGAGGGTTAAGCCCACATCTATGTGCATGATATAGTCCATTTGGAAGGTGTTCCTATATCTATTATAGCAGACCAAGGTTCTATGTTTACTTTTCGCTTTTGCAGAGTTCTTCAGGAGGAGTTGGGTACTTGGGTAGATATTAGTACAACATTTCATCCACAGACCGATAGCTGATCTGAGAAGACTTTTTAGGTGTTTAAGGATATACTCTAAGCTTGTGTTATGGATTGTGGAGTCCAGTGGGAGGATCACTTAGCTTTGGATGAGTTTTCTTATAATAACAGTTATCATTCGAATATTGAGATGGCGCCTTTTGAGGCTTTGTATGATAGGAGATCTTGTTCTCCAATTGGATGATTGAGACTTCTAAGAATTGACCCTGTGGTACTTATTTTCTTCTGGAGTCATTGAATATACTTAGGGTTATTTAGGATAGGATGAGAGTAGCTTATAGTAGTGTAATCTCGTGTTTTTTCTTAGCTTGAAAATCATCTCAAGGATGTTAGAACTTGATTTAAAATAAGAATTAATTCTTATACACATTGTATTTACATAATTTTCACTTCCTATCACATGGAAATTGAATAAGTTTTCCATCAATATATAATTCGCCCAAATCCAACACCCGGGTGAAGAGTTAGAGTCTTTTTAGTGAGACAGTGTTTGACCTAAGCCTTCAGCGCATTGTGGAGATAGCTCAAATGGGAATTTTCAAATTCCAGTCTTGCTCCACGATACTATCGTGTCGTACCAAACATCCAGGTTGTAGACAAGGTAGCAACGTGATAGCTCTGCATTGCGCCACTGTCCAGTTTCCCAATTGTCAATTTCCAGTGACATGGCGTGATAGCGTCGCGTCGCGCCAAGGGCCCAACTCAGGAAATTTTTTTAAAAATTTAATGATGTGTCCAGGGTTAAAAGGGTCAACTTCCTATCCCTATATAATCCCTTAACACGTGATTCAGCCACTTTTCACTAAAACATATTAGTTTCTCTCAAGAACAAGCTAGGGTTTCTATTAGGGATTCAAATTCAGGAAGGTTTCACCATCACTCTTCATGAAATCGTGATCTAAGGTATTCATAGTGTTCATTCATGGACTCCTTTCTTCCATGAAGTCCAAGAATCCCTTTTGTAAACTCAAGTTATGGATTTTCTATATGTTTTCATGTTTTGGCTTCTCATGTTCATGTTTGATAGATGTGAAATTGGATTCTACTCCATGATTGTTGATAGTTTCTATGTGGGTTTAATTGCTATAGCCATAGATTCATGCAACCCTAAGATTTAAACCCTTGAATGATGAAACTAGAATTGAATAATAATGTTTACATGTACCATGCTTGTCATATGTTTGATTAAATGGCTAGATGAAGGAATATTGTCTAACTACCATGATATCATGAAATCCCCATGTATGTACAAGATCATGCGTATTACATATTTGATGAAATACTCCTATGAAGGTAGTATGTATTATGATGATAGTCAAGTCTTCAAGTAAAAAATGCTATGTCAGTTTCCTTCTATCGAGTCCTGGGCGTACTTATACCCGAAATATTAGTTGTGTGCCTAGATCTATGTCATGTTTTCATGATATTCTCAATCAATCTATGTACTCTTAGACTTCAGATAGTCTTATGACTCAGTAAAAATCTCCATGATCTTATGACTCAGTCAGTTGTCAAATATCAGTAGTATTCCGTCATCCACAAAAATTTAGTAACTCAGTCCATGCTTAGTTCAGTTCAGTAAATCATGTTCAGTGTCCATTCAGATGTGAGTAGGAATTAGCACCGAGTAAACCCAAGGATGAGGACTCACCTGTTATACGGGGGTGTGATTCCTAGAAGCAATCCTTCTATTCTAGAACTATGTAGCTAGCATAGGTTAAGACATCATATCCTGCTATATGAGAGTAGATGAGGTATCTTAACCTATTATGTGAGGGTTTCCACCATTCTTGCTGGAGTTACTTGTTATATGAGGGTTACTGACATGTTGTCTTTACCAGTAGCACGGTATTGACACCCTTCCAATAAATGCATAGATTGGACCCCAACTCAGCTATTATAGCACATTTGGGGCATGTCGGTTAGATACTACTTTCCATAGTTTTATGTTATAGAATCAGGACTATCAGATACAGTCAATCAATCTCAGTAATAGAACTCAGATTCAGGACTATCAGCTATAGTCACCCACGTTATTAGTTATACTCAGATACAGTCACCCATGTTATCAGCATTATTCAGATATAGTCCTTCATATTATCAGACATATTAGTTACTAGTATGTCACATTATCAGTATACAGACTCAGAAATCACAAAATCATGTTGTTAGTTACAATTACATATATATGCATGTATTCTCATGTTCATGTTAGACAGTCAGTTAGCATTATTCATGCATGTGAACCATCACATATAGCCTACCTCACATGTATACTCAGTACATATGTACTGACGTATTTGTGCTATGGTGCTTTCTTTTTATGTTACATCATAGGTTTAGAGACATGAGTTCCAGATCAGTAGTAGATTCCAGTTTCAGCAGTCAAAATAGAAGTGAGTCCTCATCCTTCGAGGATATAATGATGTTTTATTATTTCATTGATTATTTTATTAGTTGGAGTTAGTTGGGGACATATCCCATCAACTTCTTATTCAGATTCTTTAGGCAGTAGAGGCTTTCGAACTAGATTCAGACTAGATGCAGACTAGATATATACTATCATATTTTAGACTTCAGTTTTGTTTTGGGTATTCTATTACCCTACACAGATGTTACGTTATTCAGTCATGTTGACGATCAAACCATATGGCCTTTTAGTGCATGTTTCGACATTATTTTGTTATCTTATGCAGTATACAGGTACAAATATCAGTCATGGGTTAGCTTGTGGTCCTTCAGGGTCATGATCATCGTGTAGCATTTCGGTTCAGCAAATCGGGTTGTTACAAGTAGGTAGAAGGCCTACATAGATCGTAGACTCTATGACTCAATATTTAGAGTTACTTATCGAATATTCCTCTGATTATCTCCTATGAAGGGTGTGATGAGGTTTAAAAGAAAGGGCAACATCAACCTTAGATATATCAGAACTTTCAAAATTCTATGCATGGTTGGTAAGGTGTCTTATGAGTTAGATTTACCTCCAAATTTTGCTACTGTCCATCTAGTTCTCTATGTTTCAATGTTTTGGAGATATATTCCTAATCCTTGTTATGTGCTTAGATGGGACTCAGTCCAATTGGATGAGTTATAGACCTTTGTAGAGGAGCCGATGCTTATTTTGGCTAGTGATGTTAGGTAGTTGTACACGAGGGAGATTCCCATGGTTATGGTTCAGTGTAGGCACTTCCTAATAGAGAAGGCTACTTGGGATATTAAGAGAGATATGCAGACCCAGTATCCTCACCTGCTTTATACTCTAGGTACATCCTAATTGTTAACTTTTGAGGATAAAAGTTCATTTAGTAGTGGATATTGTAATGAACCTTCAGGTCATTTTCTATTTTTCTACTTATGTTTCCATTACAACTTCTCTATAGCTTCCCTATGTCATTTATGACTTGTTGGAACTGACAGTTCAATTACTGGGTAGTTCGTTTGGTTTTTATAGCCAATTTCTTATTTTGAAGTCTTCTCTGGTTCCAAATGGCCACTGGATAAAATTTTCAGTTAGATGAACTCAAATGTAAATTTTGACTGTTCCAGCATATCTGTAATGTCGATTTTAGGAAAACAAAACTCTTAGTTTGGGTCTCAAGTCACTCGAACTCATTTTAACCGTTTGGTTGAAAAGTTACGAAATTGGAAATTAGGTATGGGACCCAAATTTTATCAAAATGATCTTGGATGGGAATTTTGAATGAACCATTAATTTTAAAATATCAAATTTGGTATGGTTACATATATCATTTGCATATACGGGGTTCCAAATTAATCCCGAGCATCTGGTTGAAGTCTATTTTGGACTTGAAAAACATTTGGGGTGTCAGGTTTTTGGTGCACCATGATAACGGTTCTTTGGACCGTGATCACGACTATCTCAAACAAGTCTAGATACTGCATTCTCATACTAATGGTTGTGACCTTGACTCGTGAGGCAGGGGAAAGGTATTGCAATCGCGATAGCCTAAGTTGCGATAGTGGAACCCGAGGGTGTGTGATTGGTATAAATAGACCCTTTAATTTGCAATTTTTACCATTCTTCATCTCTTTTGTGAAATCTTAAATCCTAGATATTGAGGTTAAGTCGTATTAAAGCTTGTGGGTGATTGGGAAGCTTGATTAACACTTGTTTTCATGATTTTCTTCTAATTTGAGGTAAGTAATCCCCCTTTTTTGGTAGATTTTCTTGATTTCTTGTACAAAAAGCCTAGAACCTCGAGGGTAATGATTCCTTAAGAATGTGAGAATGATGGGTTGGTTTCTATGATTCAATTTCTATAAGTGGGACCTACAAGGGTTTTTAGTAGGATTTTTGTTCTCGAAGGACAATTATACGATATGGGTATCAATTTTCTCATATCTGATAAGTAGAATGTGATTTTGATAGCTTGGCATCTTGTAAAAGCTTCTCAGAAGGGAAAAATGGTGATTTAGAAAATTTTGTGAGCTTTCTTTAACGTCTAGGTAGGCTACGTTTTACCCCTTATTAGATTAAGCCACTTTATAGTATGTTTATTATATAGTGTTATATTTGGTATGAGTTAGGTGTTGATGTGATATATTTAAATAAATAGGATTAGTTTGATCCTTTAGGCTATTTTAACTATTGTTTTGTGCATGATTAGCTTAGTTATTCCTATTTTAGGTGAAACTGAGCTTTTAGGCTCTTATTAGAATGGAATTAACTTAGTTACTCAATAAATGAGAAGACTTTCCTTGGTCACTTGAGTTTAAGATGAAACTTTCTTAAATTTCCTTACCACACCTAAAATTAATCTAGTTTCTCTATATAGGGAGAAAATGCTATCCTAGAACTAGTTGTGGCTTGTTTACCATCTAATAGTGAATTTAAATATCGTATCGTAGAATGGGGTAGACATTTCATGGTAAGTATTTTTGAGGATTTAAAAGTGGGCTCTTCAACAAACCTTAGGCCAAGACTTGTGATAATTCTTAAAGACCCTTGATACACCTGTGTAAATATAGGAAGATGGTTATTTTGGTGATAATTAAAGGCCTTGGTACTTGTTCGTTATGATGAATGACGTTGGAGGTAATGATTAAATGATTATACTACATTTACGGATTATTGGTTAAGCTTATGATGAGTTATTGAATATGCTATTTTTTTGGATATTGATTGAGCCACCAAATATACTATTGAATGATCCCTTGAGTAATATATTGACTAAGCCATCAATTTTGCAATAGATTATGCTACGAATAAGCTATAGATTATTCCATGGATTACATATTGATCAAGTGAATGATAAGTTATCTTTAAAGATAAGACATTAGTTACACTATTAAAAGGTTGTTGCCTATGCTAGATAGTGCATATTGTTTATTTTAGAGGTCATGTTTAATGACTATATTTGAGAATATGTTATGGATCATGCTAAAGAGCATGCTTAATGATTTTATTATTGAATATGCTGCTGATTAAGCAATAGATCATGCTTGTTTCCTATGTTGGTAATTATGTTAGTAGTTATACTAGAATTCACAATTTCGATTATGATTATTGATCATGTTAATATGTTATGTTCATGGTTATGTTTATAAATACTCTAATCATTATGTTATTGG
This sequence comes from Capsicum annuum, assembly GCF_002878395.1. Classification (NCBI taxonomy): domain Eukaryota; kingdom Viridiplantae; phylum Streptophyta; class Magnoliopsida; order Solanales; family Solanaceae; genus Capsicum; species Capsicum annuum. The sequence goes on from NW_025835019.1 coordinate 177,365, forward strand.
CCACATTGATAATGAGATTGATTATTTATATGCAATAGAGTTTTGGAGGATGCTGTGATATTGATGAAGACATTATGATGATATATGCCTTGCAAGGCCGGAGAAAGATTATCATGATATATATCCTGCAAGGCCAGAGGATAATTATAATAATATATTTCCAAAAAGGGAGAAGAATGATTGTGATGATATATGCCTGGTATAGGAGGATGATTATGATGATATATATTTGTTCGACAAGGCATGAAGATAATTATGAAGATATTATGAGGATATTGTTTAATATCCTTACCGTTTTGAGTCTAGCTATAGGTATTATGCTATGATGATGAACTTATTATGATATGATGATGTTGGGTATGTGATTTATAGTCTAACTAAGTTTTAAAAGAGGAAATGGTTATAATGTAGCATGATGTGAATAGACCGTAATGAGATATTGATTAGTTGATAAATATTGATTACATGATAAATATTGGCTAGTTGGCAAATGTTGGTTAATTGGTAATTAATGACTAGTTGATAATTGATGATTAGATGCTATATGAAGATTAGTTAATAAGTGATGTTTATTTGATAAAGGATGATTCATTGATACATTAGGATTAATTGCTACATCATGAATAGTTTATAAGTGTTGATTATTTGGCCAAAGATGAATAAGTACAATCGATGGTTACTGTGTGGCATGAGCTTGAAATTCCAATGGTATCATGAGATTTGATAAATGACAGTGGTGGGTTATTTTATCTTATTTGTACCTCCTAGGATTATGGGGGTTTATGATGGGTTATTTACTTTTTTTACATCAATTTGAGTATCGGAGCCAATTCTATAGCTATTATTGTAGGTGTTGATGCTTTATGTTTTGTTATGATGATATTTTGGTTATCTATTTATTCATGTTTAGAAATGTTTGAGATATTTTAGGTTTGTTTCCTTATCTTGATTTAGTTATTTTTTCTTGCATTCTATCATTCTTATATCATGATTTAGCTGAGTTGGCCAATGATGCCTACAGAGTACCCATTGTTTCGATACTCATACTACACTTTTGTACCTTTTTTGTGCAGATCTGAATACTAGTTGCCATCGTTAATTTGTGCTCGTGCTGTCTTGATATTCGATGATATGGTGAGATCTTAAAGTCCAAGTCACCCATTTCCTTCTATCTTTTTATATCTAGTCTTTAGTTTTAAAAATAGATGTAATGACTAGTCTAGATACTTGTGTTGTATTATTATTAGATGCTCTAGTACAGGCTCTACTAGGTTGTGGGATGACATTTATGTACTGACTACCTTTAAACTATTTCTATTGTCTTGTTTATTTATTGTGTTGGATTGCATATTAGGCCCTTCTTGGGGAATTTCCTCCATGTTAACCCATTGTGTTTAACTCTAGGTTACAGTTTGGCTTACTTACTGGCGGGGTAGTGTAGGTGCCACCATGACTCGTAAATCGGGTTACGAAATGCTTAGACACTTGTGGTTGTTTTATTTTGATACCAAAGATGACATGCATACATTTAGGCGTATTCATTCTTATTTAGTAGTACGATTCAAACCAAAATCATGATCTTACCATTGTTTTCTTAAAAGATATTTTTTTCATACTTTTATGTTTTACAATGGTTTATTTTATAACGGGAATCATACAATTTTACATGATAATTAATCAACTTTTTGAACTAAAGATGATGTTTTCGATATTAGACCGATATTAATTTAAATTTGTGGTTTACCTACTATTTTACCACTACTATTTACTTTGGTTAGGAGAGATTCTAACCCTCTCTAAATTTTTATGCTAATTTAGTCTTGGAGTTTACCTAGAATTATGAATTCGCAGCTTTACACTATTTTAGTCATGAATTGAGTCTGTGCACTTATTATATATCTCTCTGTAGTGGTGGACGAAGTAGATTGATTATGATCATTATTTGAAGTCCTAGATCGGGAGTAGTCATTTCATACAAATATTCTCTTATCACCTAGGGCCCCCTAGTCCTGTGAGCCACAGTGCCAGGGAAGTGAGGTCGCCGTAGGTCCTACTTTTATAAGTAGTTGAGATGGTGGAGGTGCATACACTTAGTTCATTTTGGCACTCAGATCATATATGATATTATTAATTTAATTTGAATTCATTCATTTATATGTATTGCATATCACCAAGATATTGTTTGGTGGTTATTTCTATCTGTCTTTTAGGGTAATGTATAGGTATAGACTATGATTTCTATTTATTGAGTGTTGATTGAACATTTTGGGCTTATGGGGTTTCAGATAGTTATTGGTTGTCTGGGCTAGCTAGTTACTTTGTTGTTATTATTATGGTTAGTTCGTAGTAGGTTGATTATGTATTGATTCCCAAGTTTTCTAATATAATTATTATTCCTTTCCATTTATGGTAAATCACATTGTTGATAGTTATCTCATAGTTAGGCATTATGATTAAGAAACCTCGTCATACTAGTCTTAGCTTACCTATCTGGTCATGACCCTCGAGAAGTTATGTTGGATCTCTCAAGCTACTACCTTGAGTTAGACTTATATATATATATACATATATATATATATATATATGTATATATATATATATATATATTTATGTCTACATGTATATTTATATTTGGTACACACGTATAAACCTCCCTTCCTCGTCTATTCATATTGTATATGTATTCTTGGCCTTGTCTACTAATATATGTCTTTCTTTCAGTCTTTCTTTGTATATTGACTAGTGATACATGATATAGAACTTTAGACCTTGATTACTATTATAATAGGATAGTTTATCCATATTGAGCCACTAGTTTTATTATGTTCAGCTTTCTGGATAGTTGCTAGTAGTTTATATTCCTGCTTATGGGTTGTTTGTGCTTTTATGTGCTGTGGATTTATAGAACTTTCGATGCTTATAACTATGAAAATATGCAAATTTCTTAGGTTGTTTTGTGATATATGATGTTCTTTGGGTATGTATTGCAGGAAATTTGATTTTTGATGATAAAATGAAGAAAGAGATGAAAATTGAAGTTTTTGGCTACATAGCAAGACAATTTTAGGCGTATTTTCCAATTACCGGGCGTAGGTGATCAAAGTATGTATCATGACCTGAAGTCCATAGGTTCACAAGTAGAATAAAGAAGACTGTCACATACTAAGTGAACATAGGGTCTATATGTAGCACAAATGGTCTATATGTGACAAAGGTATGTTCATAGATCAAAGTCTAGAGAGTTGCAGGATTTGTCCAAATGATCTGGCACTTACCTAGGTCCACATACAGTCTGTATATGGTGCATATAGTCTGTATGTGGCAACTAAGTTCAAATTTCCTTTTTCAATCGAGATTTGATTTTTAGGGTTTTCTTGTGTACTATATGAACCCTTTTAATATTTTGTAGTTAGGTTATGCACTTTTAATACTTACAACTTATATTATGACTCCAAGATTTGAATTAAACCTTAGGAATATTTTTCTATTAATTTTTGTTGACAATTAAGTTTCTAACTTAGAATTTAATTCAATTATTCCAGTGATGTTGTTTAATGGCTTCAATCATGAATTTTGTTGATCATATCACAAGCATGAGCAGCAATAACCCTTAGCTAAGGTTATGGGAACCCTGGCATATTGATGAAGTAGGGGAAGTGGTAAGTTGTTCTGAACTAGTACATGAGTATATAATGTATTATCTTTTTCTTGATAGATGTCTTAGTGGTTGAAAACGTTAGGATCCTTCCTAGATTATTGCTACTTACTCCACAAGAAAAGTAGTGACTCGGAAAAGATAATTACAATAGTAATTTTAAGATTAACTATCGATCCAAGCTAATCTGTAATATCTATTTAAGATGGTTATCTATGATATAATAATATGAGATACGAAAGGTAATAGTTAACTGGAATCTACGATAAGAGTTTATAATATGACATGGTGAGACACTAAAGGTAAATGATTAAATACATCAATGAGTCCATAAGACAGTTGAGGGTAAATAACTTATTAGGTTACACATGCAAGCTACTGGGTTGGTTCAGTAAAGCATGATAAACCAACAGATTTGAGATGCTAGGGGGAACACAACTCAAGTGTTCATCTCTAACTGTTTACAACTAAAGTTACATACTATTACTTTTTCGATACTATTACTACAAACCCCCTCCCCCCCCAGTATTTAATTTCTGTTCATCCCATTGATTTCAACAAACAAGAGATATACATCTTAGTCTTCCTATAAGTTCAACCCCAAACTAGTTAGGTCATTATTATTGACAACAATCTCTTTTTCCTTTTTTTGAGGTGTAGTTTTGGTGTTGATCAAAATTTTGGAACCATTGTCGAGTTAGACGTTGAAGTATTGACTGAAGTTTGTTGGATATTTTGGATTTTTATTTTTCTGTTCTTAGTTGGGTATACGCTAATGTATGCCTAGTACTAGGAGTCAAGACAGTCTCTTAGCCCTACTAAATAATAACCTAGAGAGACTGTTATAGCCTAATCGTACAATAATGAAACCAATGCATGCTGACAATTAAGAAGGAGTTGGGGATGATCCAAATAATGTATCTCCTCCTGCTTAGAGTGATTCAAATTATATTTCTTATAGATAAATAGAGAATATGCTAGCAGAAGCGGCTAACTAGAGAAGGGAGGCTGAGGAGGATCGATTGGATCAGCAGGCAGACCTTGCCAGGCCAAGACTAAGCGTTGATCGTCGAGTAGCAATCGATGTAAATCAACATACAGTTCTAGGTGGTCTATCTCAAGTTATCTCAGTATTATAGTATTTTCAGCTGTATGATAATGAAAATGAATTGTATATGTTGAACTGGCAAAAACAAGATCTATCATTGCTCCTACATTACCCCTAATGTGAAATTTGACATAACAAGTTCCATCATCCAGCTCTTAAAATTGAAAGATGTATTTTTGGTCTTGGCTATAGATGATGCTAATATTTACTTTGCTAACTTTATGGGGATCTACACTTCTTATACTATCCTGAGGGTAGACCAGGAGGAAATTAGATTCAGGTTGTTCAGCTTCTCATTGACCAGAGAAGATTCATTAAGTTTGGGGGAACTTCTAAGAGGATCTATCACCATATGGCATGAGTTGCACAATCAATTCATAAATTGTTTCTTTCCTCCGTCTATGGTGTTGTAGCTTAAACATGAGATATACAATTTCAAAAAGATTCATGCAGAGTCGATATATGAGTTTTGCTTCTAGTTTAACAAGAAGCTGAGCCTGGTGCCCAATCATAGGATTTTAGAGATGAGCTTTTGGAGATATTCTATAGAGCCCTAACCATCAATTCCCGAGACATGGCAGACACTATAACTAGAGAAGTATTTTTGAGATTATGCTGGAAAGCAACATTTGAGATTCTAGACCTGATTTCTCTTACTAATCGAGTATGGAATATTCATGAGGCTGAGAGGGGTGTTGACACTTATTCTATCAGAGCTTTCGGTGACCATAGAGTAATTGATGAGTATATGGTGCAAGTTATTGTCCAACTACAAACTGATTTTGGGATGTTGACTAAGCATTTTGCAGCTGGAAGTTTTGAAAATGTGAATGTGTTAGGTGTACAAGGGTTTAGCCTCCAAAGATTATGAGTGACTTAGAGGTAGAGGCTAAGTATCTTGATTTCAAGTTGGTGGGTTTTCTAGTTCGAGGTCAATTTTAAAAAGGTTGACATTATTATAGTAATAGATACAGATATCGCAATTAGGAGAAAGATAGTGACTGGAGATGGAAAGATGACGACAAGGAGATGGGAGACTGTTACATTCCATCGGGCAGTTGATACCAAATAAAGAATAGAGGTGACATTTATCAAACTGGTGAAGGGGAAAGAAATTCAACTGGCCAGCCTTAAGGAGATTAAGGATGATATTTTAGGCTTGACCTAAAGGTTTGAGTCTCATGCAACTACAATTAAGCAGTTATAGAAGATATCTGTCACATTAAATTAGAGATAGCCAGGGACCTTTCCAAGTAACATGGTCCAAAACCCAAAGAATGATGGTCACTGTCTTGCTATCACCACTAAAAGTGGTTTGTCTACTATAGATCCCTCATTACCAACTAGTGAGATGCCAAAGAATGATAGCACTATGGTAGATGAGACACTTATTGTGGATTCGAACAAGGAAATATGTGTTGATGCCAGTGTAGGAGAGGATACAGGTAAGTTTATGTTTGATGAGCCTGTAGTGATACAAATTCCATGACCACCCCCATATTTTCCTCAAAGACTGAAATAAAATAAAGAGGAAGGGAAATTAAAATAGATTATTGAGATGCTGAAAGAGCTGAGCTTGGATATCCCTCTTCTTGAGGCACTGGAGTAGATGCCGGCGTATGCTAGGTTTATGAAAGAGTTTGTAACAAAGAAGAGGGCAACTAGTTTTGAGGATTTTGAAGGAGTGCACCACTGCAATGCAGTAACTTCCTTGTCTCTATCCCACAAAAAGGGTAATCCCAGAGCATTCATGATACTATGTACTATTGGGACATCCAAATTCTCTAAAGCATTCTATGATTTAGGGTCCAGTATTAGTTTGATGTTTCTGGCCATATTTAAGAAATTGGGTTTGAGCCCTCTAGAGATGACTACAATTTGGTTGTTGATGACTGACCACATTGTGATGAAACTCGAAGGTATTTTTTTGGATGTATTAGTAAAAGTTGCAACCTCATCTTTCCAGCTTATTTTTTCATTCTAGATAGTGATATTGACCTTGAGATTCCTATTATTATAGGAAGACCATTTATGGCCATGGGTAAAGCAATGGTCGATATAGAGAAGGAAGAGCTCAGGTTAGAGTCAACAATGAAGAAGTCACTTTCAACATCAAAAGAACTATGAAGCTACCTACCGACATGAGGGTTGTGTCAGTGATCCATTGTATTGATGACATTGGAGGGTATTCCTTGGGTAGCTTGATGAATTCTAATTTGTCAAGGTGGATGCTTCATGCCGTGAGGTTAAATAAAGATCTGTATTAAAGGCAACAAATGGGATTGTTGTTGAAGTCTGAGTAACCAACATGGCGACATCGTGCCATGAAATTAAATCAAGTGTTGGGTGGGAGGCAACTCACTATTTTAGTGTTTACATTTGTTTTTTATAGGTAAAATGGAATAAGGATAGGCATGTGAAGCGGTAAAAATTGATTGATCCATAATCTTCAAGGTAAGGGGACTTGGTGACCAATTTAACAAGCTCAGAAGTCCCACGTGGGCCAGGTAAGTTGTGTATTAACTATAAAGATGGAATTTTGAGGAATATTCTGGGAATTTCCAGACATAAAACCTAAGAACTTACTTTCAGGGTAGCAAATATCACTTATGACCTCATAAGTAGAAAAATATATATTAGAATATAAAGTCAAAAGAGTAGGGAACACTACAAGAAATACAGTGTTTTGTAACGACTTTCAGTGGCGACACAAACAGTTGCCACAAAAGTTAGGATTTTTATGGTGACATACAAACGTTGCCACAAAAGGTATAACATTTAGGAGCGACCGTTAAAGTCGCCACTAATAATGACATATTTAGTGGCGACTATGTGTAGGTCGCCAAAAATATGTAGTAATTTTTTCAATAAAATTTGGGTTAGTGGCGACCTACGAATTGTCGCTAGTAAAAGTCTTTTGTGGTGACTTAATCGCCACTAATAATGACATATTAGTGGCGACTATGTGTAGGTCGCCACAAATATGTAGTAATTTTTCCAATAAAATTTGGGTTAGTGGCGACCTACGAGTTGTCGCTAATAAAAATCTTTTGTGGCGACTTAATCGCTACTAAATTTACATTTATTGTGGCCATCTTTTTTGTCGCCACTAATACTTCTACTTTATTATTCTGCCCACTTTTATAGGTAAATTAAAATCTTTTTAGTTGTTATAATGAGGTGATATTATAGAGGAATCTGACTGGATATATATATATAGTTCCACAAATTTGTGTGTGGGAGTGTAAGATATGTTGACACCCAATTTTGTCCTCTCGATGCTCCTCTTAGGCTGCTATTTTACCAAAATTATTAATTTTGACTATTGATATATTTTATGTATTATTTTGATATCAAATAAATAACGACGTGTCACATTCATTATTTTTAAAATATACATATTTTTGGTATTACTTACAATTTATTAATTCAAATATAACATTTTACATATTTTTTAATATTTATTAAATTATTTTTTTCCCACATATGCATACTCATAATTTAAAAATACATTTATTTTTTATTATCGATAATTTTATGTAATATTTTACATAACATTAAATCAATTTTAACCAATTTGATATTAATTTTTATTTATAACCCATTTTTAAATTATTCTAATCTTAACCGTCGATCAAAATTGATCCAATGGCTGAGATCATATTAGCCTATCTTTACATTTAACCTCCACATACAACTAAGCCCTAATTGACTCTAACAACAACAGCCACACATTAGACACAAACCTACACTCTCTCCCCTCTTTTGCCACCGCCTTTCTCTCCGTAACCAGTGAACCATTGGAGCAGCCAACAAAACCACTGCTGCCAATCATGTTTGCCCAAAACCACCTCCATTCCACTTGCCGCTCTCTCCCAGCTGGCGAACCATTAACCGGCGCACCCCAGCACCTCCCTCCGTTCTCCGGCACCAAACTCCAACGTGCTCCAGCCACCGATTTCCATCCAGCCTAGCTGCTGCCAACCTCTACACCAGTTGGAAAAATAGCTGATCCAGTGAGGCAAGCGCCCCCGTCCCGCCAAGCCGATGATCTCCCTTTTCAGCCGCCGCTCCATCTTTGGCCAGTGAAAAACATGCCAGGACTGCCTTCTCCGATAAATTTCTTGATAATTATACCACTATTTTGTATATGAGTTAGTATTACCATCTTCTCATTATGTAAGGAACATTATCTAAAGTCTTCGCTTTTTGAAAAATTTATCCTCTTCAAATCCTAGTAGATTTCAGATTCACATAGTTTATTTTCTCTTATAAATATTTTACATTGTCAAGCTTAAGTTATCAAATTTACGGAAGTAGTTTGTGACTTCTAAATTCATTTATTTTAAAAAATTAAATCATTATCTCTTCTCATACCATGTAATTGTTACATACCTTAAGATTTGCATTTCTAACCCAAGTTTAGTTTATGTATTGGTGCCTTTCAAGTTTCAATTTCAGATCAGAAATTGGGGCTAATTTAAAGCCATGAATGTAACTTGTTTTTAATTCCGCATTTATAATAGACTAATATGATATTTTATATGATTTTGTTTAACCCATTTTAAACACATCCATGTATGACTCTATCCATAGATTTTCCAACCCCGCCATATTAAGAATGAAAAAATCAAAGATTTAAACTAAAAAAAGAAAAAAAAACTTATTTTCTATACATTCACTTATTTTTAAAAACTAAAATCATATTTTATTTAGCTGGCTATCTTCTTGAAAAACAAGCTCAAGTATTTATTTTGCACAATGAAAGAATATTTGTCATATAAGAGTCATTTTCTTAAATTAAAGTGTAGTTCAAGACCGTAATTCTGAGGTTTTATTTCAATGCTCTACTCAATCTTTGACGTATTTCATAGATCCAATATAAGAAGCTGTCCTTTAAAGGATACTAAGATATTCTTAAAATTGAAATAAATTAATCTTTTGTACACCAAAAGTATAATGTATGAATGCATCTTTAAAACATTGTCTTGAAATATTTAATCTTTTGGTATGAATGGCTAATACGCAGAGGAAGACTTTTAGTCTTTTTATTAAGTACGCAATAGTAGTTACGTGGAATGATTTTCCTTGATAACTAATTTTCTAAGATACTTTGAAATATTTTTGATTTTTCTTCTTTATTTTTTGTGTTATTAATTAAAAATGTAACAATAGTAATTCCACTAAAAGGATGTTTTATCCTTTTAGTTCCACTAAAGAAAAAATTGATTCAAATGACTTTAAAGCTCTCTATGGATCCATTTTGTGTTGATTAAAAGTAATATTTGACTATAAGGCCAAGTGGATCCTCGTGTATTATCAGTTGAGTAACATATTTATTGTAACGCTCTGTGTAAGTGTATTTATATGTATTTTGATTAGCTGATAGGTTTTCAATAGGCCAATTTACAAAGAAAATTTTGGTAATTTTTTTTGAAAATTTTGAGAGTTAACAGAATTTTAGGACCACATAATGGATAAAATGAAGTGAAAGTTAAGTAAATAATCTCATGAGTGTCTTAGATAATTCTTAAGTAAATCCTTAAGAAAAAATGTGTTAGAAATTGATATGCCTAGTATGAATAAGTTTGGTGGTGTTAGCTAAATTGAGATCTTTCTTTTTTACTGGCCAGATCTTTTTGTTAGTTTCATTCTCCTTTTATTCTATTTTGGTTTAAGTAAGAGTAGCTAAAATGGAAGTTCATTTCCTGGAAAACAAAAAAGGGTAGAACTTTTTTTGAGTCAAAGTTCCTAAGCTTTCTTAATCTAATTCTTCATTTGAGGAATTAAAAGTCTATCATTTTGAAAGAGCCAGTTTGATAAGTATGTTTTTATCCCCATTTATAAGATGAGTATTGAGGGAGATTACCACCCTGGGGGGGGGGAGGGGCAAACTAGTTTGTGCATTTTGAAATCTTTAATGTATTCTGTAATACTTTAATTCAAAGATATTGTTGTCATCTCTTTTACCAAACAACATTAAGATTTCTGAAATCATTTCTTGCATTTTAATAAGGTAGAATTGAAACTTTGCTTTATTTTTTATTTTAGGGACAGGTAATTTCATGATGGAAAATGTTAGCCATGAGAAGTTTGAAGATATTTTGTGATTTTCTTTCTCATATGTATATCACACTGATTTGTTACCCATTAAAAACTATATAATTCTCTTGTGGAGAAATATATTTTAATAACGTCTTTGTACCTTTAAGTACTATAGTGTATTATTGGCAACGAAGCAGATAATATATAATTTATATTTCTTTTTGGATAAAAAAGTGAGTATTAGTGGCGAACCATCGTCGCCACCAAAAGGGGGTATTAGTGGCGACCCATAGTCGCCACAAAAAGTAAATTTTTATTTTAAAAATAAATTCAACCTTCTGTGGTGACAAAAGATCGCCAATAAATCATTTGTGGCGACAATGGTCGCAGGTAAAGCCTCATCTACAGTGGAGACTATCCCAACATCCATTTTTGGAACTTTATTTTGTGGCGTATTTGCTTGCTTTTATTTGGCAAGTTTGGTCGCCACACAATGTATGTTTTTTGGTGACTTACATATGTCATCACAAAAGACTTTTAGTTATGGAAGTAATTGCTACGAACCTTATGTCGCCACTAAAAATTGTTAGTGATGATTTTTCATCCTTTAGCAGCGACATTTGTCGCCACAAAAAGTTAAGATTCTTGTAGTGGAAATTTGACAAAAAGTTGGGCCCAAATACGTCTGGCAGATATGAAGCATATGTACCACATACAATGCATATATCGGTGGCGTAAGTAGCATATTATTTTACCCCTTTTTTATTTAAAATTTTAGTCTTACCAATGTTTAAATAAACCCTAAATCAGAACCCTACCCTATTTAATCCCCTTTAACTCATTTTTAACTTACAAATCCTAAAAATTCCCTCTTCCCTCTTTAAATTCAAAGTATCCCACTTCGCTACACTTGATACAAGGAAAAAACATCACTTTTTCTTGGTACCAACTTGTCCTTAAGTACTGAATAAGCATTCAAGCTTTGGTTTTGATTCAGTTCTTCATAGTTCACTTTAGGTTCTTTAATTAAAAATTAATATTCTTGGCTCCTAGTAGTAGTATCTTGTGCTAAACCTTAAATAAGTAAGTTGGTATGTTTATTTTCATGAAAAATACATACTAACCATAACACATGTATGTAGAAGCCTTGAATTAGCATAAAATCTTAATGTGGGCATTGTTCTCTAATTAAAAATAAAAATCATGCCCTAACTGAAAGTTGAATTTCAAAAGTAGAGGAATACTAAAAGTTTGAATGCTATTTTTTGGTGAAAATTTAATTCAAAGTAAGTGTGCCTATGTGGAACTTGTTGTGACTAAGAATAAGAGATAGAGATGAAAAATTAAGGAAAAATTTGAAGTCTTTGGATTTTGAGTTTTACTTCAACTTTTGCAATCCCTCATTATCTGTTGGATGCTAACACTTGATTTTTCAGGTAGACATGGCACAAAAGAATTAGAAATTTGCACCTACTAGGCAATATGATGACTCTTCTGAGAGTAGTAGGTCAGAGGAAGAGTACCCGCCAGCCCAACCAAAGAAGTCTTGAGCAGAGCAACATGAACACTGACTTGGGGAAAGAAGAAAGCTAAAGTTGAGGACATTATTATGGCCAAATCGGGTGTTCGTATTATAGAGAAGTCGCAATGGGGAAATTGTTCAACCATCACTCTCCCTAAAACCCAGGCTAAGGCTATTAAGTTCCTAGGTATGCCGAGGTTGAATATGGCCCAGAGATCTCTACCACACTCTCCCCAGTTTGTAGATGGTGGTGGTGATGATAATAAGAAGGAGAAAGAGTTTGCGTCACCTCCCATAGCAGTTACACAAGACCTCCAGTCTAAGGAGGGGTCTCAGGATGAGACTAATACAGTAGATGAGGAGAAGTCATCAACTTTGCCTAACTTTGAGGAGGGTACTGACCAGGCTACATAGAAGGTACCTCTATCAGATATAGTGGCACCAACTTCGCATGGTCAGACGTTTGACCCCACACATATCTCGGAGGAGCCAAGTGATAAAATGTACATGAGATGTTTCATGGAGTGACTTCAAACTATTTTTGTGTATAACAGCTATATTAGTAGGTCTGGCCAACCTATGAGGGATATCTATGAGGAGAGACATATTAACTAGTCTAGGTTGGCTGGTGCACCATTGTTGCGGGCTGAATTTGAAAGATATAAGTTGGGGTAGATGTCTTAACCCCATGATTCTTACAACTTGACTTTGGTGTCGGAATTTTATGCATTATGCCGTGCTATAGTATCCTTGACAATGCTAAAGAGTAGGGTTTTTTTTAGGTAAACTGAGCTGCCCCACCTTGAGCAATCTCATGTGAGAGGGGTTATGGTTGACATTTCAGCGGTGGCTATTCGTCGAGTTCTCTTTAGTCAAGATTATATTGCTCAAGCATCCACAACAGAGTGTGATTAAAGATTGAGAGCTGCACTAGAAAGACACGCTATGGTTGATGCTGAACACAAGATTGAGAGAGTTGAGGTGGTGAGATAGATAACTAGTTCACCTTTGGGTAAAGATATCTCTTGGATTAAGGGGCAGGGTATGATATCGAAAATAACACTCAAATTTACAACAAAGTTTTGGTGGCTACGTGTTCATTATAGGCTGTGTCGATCTACTGCAGACAATGTATTCATATGGGCTAGAGATGCGCTGATTTCTAGCATGATGGACAGATATTATATTGATTTAAGAGTTACCATTTGACCAGATTTTTATGAGAGAGTTTTGTATGGGACTATCATTTACTGTTCCCATATCTTGTCAAGTGGTTATGTAATGCATACAATATTCTAGATATACCAGGAGTTGATGAGAGAGTACAGGTGATGGCCTCCGCACAAACTAGGATGATGAATGATTTGACATATTTAGAACTTCCCAAGAGACTCCGTGCAACCACTGCATGCCTCCAGCCTTATCTGGTGACCTATTAGTCCCCACAGAGTCTATTAATACGTATGGAGGCGATATGGGATATAGTATGGTGTTTATATTAGGAAACAAAGCACCCCGAGTTAAGTATACAGGGTGAACGGACCCCAGCTATATCTAATCAACCCCTACTTCTACTTCAGAGCCGATGAGTGCATGCTAAGTGCCCTCTCGGCCATCCACTTTAGTTGATGCTTAAAGTATGATGATAGTATCTTGTAAGTTTTTTCATATTTTGAGGGACAGTGAAAGAGTCATTGACACTCGGCTATGAAATTTTGAGTCTAATATGGCGTCTTTATATGGATAGATCTAGCCATTAGCTTGGACTACAATAGATACAACTATGGCTAGATTGGAGTTTGTATATCGAGATGCTATGCTAGAGTTACGAGTTGAGTTTAATTCACACATAGAAACTTTTGAAGGTTAGGTATTGGCTCAATTAAGGAGCATTTAGACACCAAGTTTAGGTGATATTAGGGATGACGTAGATATACTTAGAGCAGAGGTACACTCTCTCACAATAAGCCATATGTCATCTATCCTTCCAGTTGTACCCTCATATGTTCAGCCAATACTTATGCTTTGTTCTAGCTTATTTGACCCATTTATGGAGAATGATGATACAACCATTATATTAGGGACAATGAGAGACCAAGGAAGGGACCTATAGGATCCCACTATGCCATGTGACCAGGCCTTGAAATGGGCTAGACACGAGTCTATGGAGACTATAGTTAATGATAGGTAGAGGTGTGTTGAGATAGAAATTGGTTCATCTTCTAGTAGTGCAAAACCACTGCCAGCGCCTCCACCACTCTAGATACCCTCACCTGAGGGAATTATGATACAAATTCTTAGTGCATCCAAGGTATTAAAACATCAAAAGTTTTGGACCTTAAAAATTTCTAGATCTATGGGCTCACTGTCCATATTATGACTCTTCCTATGAAGCGTAGGGTGTCACTACAGGTCATAGGACCTTAATAGCAGCCTGAAAAGTGTGGATTGACAAAGTTTTTATTATGATTATGATTGGATCCTAACGAGTCATAAAGACTTTATACTAGTTGTGCAGTCCCATCCATAGAAAAACTATTGTGTTCCCTAAGTGTTTTTGTCCTGGATATGACTAGGACTCTACAAGACGTAGGGTGGAAGACCTCAAAAAATCCTAAGCTTAATGCAGTCCATTTATGCTTGTTACGGGGGTCCCATACTTAGAAGGTTCTAGCTAAGTTTCAAGACTTAGTTTATTTTAGCCTTCAAAAGTTTATAGTCTCATTTGATGACTTTATTGTCCTTTAATGGTCCGTATTCTTGCTAATTCATGACCAGGAAGGTCAATAGGTGTTCCCAGACAAGTTTTGGATTTTTTGGAACTTGTTTAGACCACGTTCAGAATCCTAAAATAGTGGGCCAACACAATTTTGGCGCGTCGTGTTGCCAATCGCGTTTGTTGATAATGTTGCAGGTTTCCATGGTCAAAGTACTGAGGCTCAATGCGATGATGGCATGACGCGTCAACTATCACATCGATGCCTTAATGCACTGCGTCGCTAATAGCGTCGGTGCCCAATTCTCAGTCATTTAAAAGCTGCGTCCTCAGGGTTATTTCAGACTTTTTCCCACACCCTTCAACCCTCATAACATGAAATATAGCCCTCTTTTGGCTAATCCTATTCATTATTCACAAATCCTTAAGAACAAAATTCTAGGTATATCAACCTTCAACCTTCAAGAATTCACCAACTAAGGTATGTCAAGTGTTCATCCAAGGGTTTCTTTGTAGCACCCCGAAATTTCATCCCGAGATGCCACATGGTGCTTAGGATCCACATAGCCCCAAGCTAACCCTTAGAGCCAGACACTACCTGAAGGAATTCAATTCGAAAATAGTTATGAACAACGAAGAGATATACCACATCGGGTTCAAGAAAAATACTGGAGAATACTAGATTGAACAACTAAAATATATTGAATGTCTGTACATACCCACCCTCTAGTCTGACAAAGCCTCTATACATCATAATCAAGGATCCATTGGGACAAACCCTCAACTGACTCAGACAATACTGAAAGCCATAACAACAAAACAATATCACCAAAAATATAGACACAGTCCTCAAACTATGAGGACTCACCACTGAGGGAACGTAGTTGAGGCACTCGAATATCTCTAACGTAGCTGTGGCTGAGTACCTGAACCTATATTACGAGAAAATGTAGCCCATAGGAAAATATGTGGGTCAGCACTTTGGAATGTACTCAGTATGTGGGGGTGCATGCAACAATATAAGTATCATCATTAATTTCATGAAAATATGCATATGTACAATGATGGCTCACTTGGCTTGAGTTAGATTGAAACATACTTTTCATGATCTCATAGTAAATAAATCATATGATAAAAACCTCATAAATCATCATAAACAACTCAACTCTTCAACTGAAGACTCATAGTAACTTGGTAATTCAAGAAATTCAATTTTATAGACATGGGAGGTTCTTATAACCGACATAAACCATGTGAGTTATATGGAGTCCAACATTTTTCCCTCCTAAGGAAAGAAACCCACATTGGCTGGAGCGTCGTACTCTTTCCTGGGAGTACAACCAAAATTTAGTGATCACAATCTCATACTCGGCCTCTAGCCCACAATTATCAATATCAAGCCTATGGTGGCACGTAGTTTCGGGGGAAATACCACATTTCTCGCTCGGTGCTAAATACTATTCCTATACACAAGATCAGAATGCTTTAGGAAATCCACCACATATATCACAAGGGTCTATCATGAAGATGAAATCAAATCTCTTTCTCATTTATCAATTCATGATCAATTAGTGGATTCCTAACTCGACTCAAATCAAATCGATCTTTCTCAATATCAAAATGTATCAATTCATTAAATCATGGAAACATCAATAACTTTGAAGAAATAGCAAGACTCATTGTAACAACTCAATCTCATGAATCAATATACTCAATAATCCAATTTGTCATAAGGAAGCTTAAAGCTTGACACATATCTTGAACTCACTTGAAATATCAACTCATGGTAGAAATATAAAATTCACAATATTAAAAATCAAGTCATAACTTGGGAATAGTAAAATAATCATGTATAACAAACCTTGACCAATTTATATTCTCATAACCTCATGATGAAGTAATTTGTGTATAAACCCACTTGCAAAATCATATAAATCCATGATAGAAATCAAAGCTTTGGGCACGAGAATGAAAGGATTGCTCTTGTTCAAAACCCCACATACCTTATTCTTTGAAATTAGATGAATTCTAATGCTTGAGACTCTATCCGCACTTGTAATAAATGATTCTTGAAGACCACACTATGAGGAACTTGATTCTTGAAGAAATCTTAAAGATTTATGGATGATTTTTGGAAGATAAAATTTTCTTAATTGAACCCCTAAAATATATTCTTAAGAAAATTGGAAGAGAATGAAGAAATTAGGGTTTGGATGAGGATTCTCATATTTATATAGGCCTCCAAAATATGGGAAAAGACCAAAATACCATTGCAAAAACGTCCGTTAATTGCTGAAAAAAATACCTGACGACATTCGTGACAAGTCGTCAGACTTGTGACCAGTTGTCAGGGAATGTCGTCACAAAAGGGTGGATTTTATGATTTTTGTCTTAAGGTTGACTACATTTTGTGACAGGCCGTCAAACTTGTGACCAGTCGTCACTAAATGTTGTCACAAAATGTTGGATTTTGTGACTTTCTGCTTATGGTGATGACATTTTGTGACAAGCCGTCAGGCTTGTCACGTCGTCACAAAATTTCCAGGCTGACGCGCTGGTGGAAAATGGGTATAAGTCTTTGCTCTGATACTGGATTTGGGTGAAATTGGTACCGTTGGAAAGATAATTCAATTATCTATATGTTGGTGGGTCATGAAATAAACAATTATTAGGGTAGAAATAGATATATTTGTTTGAAGTTGGCTATGCGAAAATCCTTCTCAAGAATTCAATCGTTAAGGGATGTGTTGATTCACCTAATCACTAGGACATCTTTGAGGCCTTAATATACATCACCCTTGATCAGAAAATAACCAAACCAGTATAATTTATTTCTCATGATCTTGAGTCATGCTTGCACTATTGGTTAGAGTCTCGGGGTATTAAAATATCTCCCCATTGGAAACATTTATCCTCGAATGTTGCAAAATAGGCCAAGAACAAGAGAAAATGAGGACGTATAGATGGAACGACTCACTCAAAGGGATTATTTCACTCTATACCTTATGATACCATACAAAATGCATGAATTAGTGATAGAAGTAGACATACAACTGAATCTTTAATAAGAAGGGGCCGAAATTAAGAAAGAATGGTACCTTCTGCTTACTCTAAACTCACAGAAAAAAGGTGAGGCAACTTGGCTCGCATATCCGCTTCGGCTTCCCAAGTAGCACTCTTAACAGATTGATTTCTCCAAAGCACTTTAACCAAAGGAACTTCTTTGTTCCTTAGCCTACGGATTTGAAAATCCAAAATCTCAACCAGAAACTTTTCAAATGAAATGCTATCCTGAATATCCAAGCTTTCGAAAGGATCAACCACGACAGAATCACCAATACACTTCTTAAGCATAGAAACATGAAATAAGGGATGAACGCTAGACAACTCCGTGATTAACTCCACCTCATATGCTACTTTCCCAACATGGCTCAGAATCCTGTAAGGACCAACATAACGGGGACTAAGCTTTCTCTTCTTCCCAAATCTCTTCACCCCTTTCATGGGTGAAACCTTCAAGTACACCAAATCATTAACATTAAACTCAAGATCTTTTCTTCTAACATCCGTGTACGACTACTGATGAATTTGAGAAGTATTCAATCTTTCTCAAATCAACTTAACTTTTTCCACTGCCTCGAACATAGCATCAGGCCCAATCACATCTGCTTCTCCTACTTCAAACAAACCTATAGTTGATCTATATATTCTCTCATACAAAGCTTTGAATGGGGCCATCTGAATACTAGCATGGAAACTATTGTTATATGCAAATGGCATGTGCTCATCCCAACTCCTTTAAAATTAATTGTATATGCCCTTAACATATCTTCTAAAATCTGAATGGTCTGCTCAGCCTGACCATATGTTTGCGGATGGAAAGTAGAACTTAGAAGAGCTTGGGTAACGAGATGACTTTTCCATAAATCCTACTATGTCTTTCTTCATACCGTTCCACCAATAGATTTCCCATAAATAGCAATACAATTTGGTAGCACCGAGATGAATAGAATATCGCACGCTATGGACTTCAGCCATAATTCGCTGCCTTAGATTATCAATATCAAGAACACACAATCTACCCTGAAATCTCAACACACCATCTTCTCCCTTGGAGAAAACCTCTACTTTTTGGTCTTTAAATGACTCCTTCAGTCTGACCAAACTAGGATCCCTGTCTTGCTTCTTCTTTACCTCCGAGACAAAAGAGGACTTGGAACTACTCTGAACTAACATACTACCTTTAGTGGAATCATGCAATCTAACACCCAACCTGGCCAAATGATGCATATCAGGGCTAATTCTTTCTTATCTTTCTCTACATGGGCTACACTATCCATAGACAAACTGCTAAGAGCATCTGCCACAACATTGGCCTTGCTTGGGTGATACAACAGATTCATATCATAATCTTTTAATAGCTCCAATCACCGTCTCTGCCTAAGGTTCAACTCCTTTTTGGTGAACATATACTGCAAGCTTTTATGGTCCATAAAGACATCAACATGGACACCATACAGATAATGTCTCCACATTTTCAAAGCAAAAACTACAGCTGTTAATTCAAGATCATGGGTTGGGTAATTCTTCTCATGAGGCTTCAACTGTCTAGAGGCATAAGCTATAACTTTACCCATTTGCATCATCACACAACCCAAACCAACTCTAAAAGTGTCACAATACACGACAAAACTATCAGTACCATCGGGTAAAGCTAACACTGGGGCTGAAGTGAGTCCAGTCTTCAACTCTTGAAAACTCTTCTCAAAGGTATTTGTCCACTAGAACTTAACTTTATTTTGGGTAAACCGGGTCATGGGAGACGCAATGGAAGAGAAACCCTCTGTAAAACGATGGTAGTAACCAGCTAGACCCAAGAAACTCCTAATATCAAATGGGGAGGTAGGTCTAGGCCAATTCTTTACAGCTTCTGTCTTTTGGGGATTGACTCTAATGCCTTCGGAGAAAACAATGTGACGTAGAAAATCAATTGACCTTAGCCAAAATTAACACTTCCTAAATTTAACGAATAATTGATGATCTCTAAGAGCTTACAAGACAGTTCTAAGATGGTCGACATGATCATCCTCTCTTTGGGAATACACAAGAATATCGTCTATGAATACAATGACAAACATTTCAAGATATTGCTTAAACACTCGATTCACGAGGTCCATGAAGGCTGTTGGAGCATTAGCTAACCCAAAGGACATAATAAAAAACTCAAAGTGACCATAACGGGTTTGGAAGGCTGTCTTTAGAATATTACACTCTCTCACATTAAGCTGATGATAGCGGATCTAAGGTCTATCTTGGAGAAATAACTTGCACCCTATAGCTGATCAAATAAATCATTGATTCTAGAAAGAGGGTACTTGTTCTTGATAGTTACCATGTTGAGTTGACAGTAGTCAATGCATATATGTAATGTACCATCTTTCTTACGTATGAATAGAATAGGTGCACCCCACGGGGAAAAACTGGGTCTGATAAAGCCTTTGTCTAAGAGATCTTTGAGTTGCTCCTTCTACTCTTTAAGTTCTGCGGGAGCCATACGGTATGGAGGAATGGAAATAGGCTAACTTTCAGGAAGGAGATCAATCTGAATTCTATTTCTCTATCAGGTGGGACCCCTGGCAGATCTTTTGGGAAAACATTAGGAAACTCATTAGAAATGATAACTGACTGAATAGTCGGAGTCTCCGACTTGAGGTCGTTAACTCAAACTTGGTGATAAATGCAACCCTTGGAAATCAATTTCCTAGCTTTTAGGTAGGATATGAAATGGCTCTTTAGAGTTATAGAACTCCCGGACCACTCAAATAGGCTCTTCAGGAAACTAAAACTTGACCACTCAGGTACGACAATCTATAGATGAATAGCATGAGTGAAGCCAATCTACACCCAGAATGATGTCAAAATCAACCATATCTAGCTCAATAAAATCAGCACATATGACATGATGAAGGATAGTGACATGACACTTCTTATACACTTGCTTAGGAATTATAGATTCACCTACCGGGGTAGAAACCAGAATAGGTTCAGGAATCCGTTTAGGGTCCATCTTAAAATTTACAGCAACTAGAGGTGTCACATAAGAGAAACTCAAACCGGGATCCATCAATACATACATATCAAAGTGAAAGATCCAGAGCATACCAATGACAAAATATGGAGAGTCCTCCTACTCCTGGTGAGGTGGTATATTATAGAAGCAATTCTGACGTGAACCGCCAACAGTACTAGAAAAGGTGTCCAGAGGAAGAATTGGGCGAACTACGGGAGTGGGGGTACTGGTAGCCTGACTTTGGGGACAAGCATCTCGACTCCCCTTTCTAGCATACAAACAATCTTTAAGTCAATGTCCAAACTTTTCACAACTAAAGCAACCCCGCTGATCAACAAAAGACTCGCCAAAATAATCTATACCACACTTGGCACATGAAGAAGAACAAGGTTAGTTACCTACACTTTCCTGATACTTGGAAGGGATAGGCTTGTTCCCCTGCTCCTGCCTGCTTCTAGGTGCGGTAGCACTAACTAAGGAAGGCGTAGGCATAAATAGCCGTCCTTAGAATTAAGGGTGGTTCCTTCCATGGAATCTGGACTGACCGGATCCCTGCTGCTCTAATGTAGCTCTTTTATTCCCTCTTACTCTCTCCTTCTATTTCACTTTATCAGCTCTAATCTGTTAGGCATGTATCATCAACCGAGAAAGGTCCATCTCCCTATAAATCATAGAAGATCTACACTCTTTTACAAAGTAACTCAACACACTGGTTATGAACTTACTCATGATGTTCCTGGAGTCAGCCATCATACTAGGAGCAAATTTGGATAACTGATTGAATCTAAGATAATACTTCTTAACAATCATGGAGCCTTGTCTCAAATTCGTGAATTCCTCTATCTTTACTTCCGTCATCTTAAGAGGAAAGATTCTGTCCAAGAACGTATCCTAGAATAATTGCCAAGTCATGGGAGCGACATCCTTCCCCTACTCTATACCTATATATCCACCTAGTCATATCCAATTTCTTTTATTTGATAGGCAGCCAATTCAACACTCTCCTCTTATTCACATTCATAATTTAGGTGATCTTTCTCACTTTATCCAAGTATATTTGTGGGTCTTCACCTACCTTCGGCCCATAGAACTCAGGCAGATTCATCCACATATAGTCACAAACTTGAGGTGCAGCAGAATTATTCTCTTATGAAGGCAAAATAGTAGCCTGGGTGTTAGCTTGAGAATTGGTGGAAGCTGCCTGGGCTAGCACCTGAAAAGCTACACGAAATTTCGCATGAGACACATGCTCGTTCAAGGGATCAATGGGTGGAGGGTGCTCATTATTTCTATGAGCTCGACAAGGAGGCATTTTCTATTATAAGAGAGAAAGATTTAATCATAGATAAAGAAGTAGTTGTAAGCACGATACAATTTAGAAAGAAATAAAAGACTTTTCCTAACACTTTCTGTAGCCTCTTGCTCAAAGATGTGGCGCGCTACACACCGATGATCAAAACTCTACGTAACGCGGCTTGTCAGACTCCCTAGGACTCCTTAAACCTTGGCTCTAATAACAAGCTTGAAATGCCATAAAATTTCATCTCGAGATGCCACACGGTGCTTAGGGCAATGCATATCCCTAAGCTAACCTTGGGTTCCAAACACTACCTCAAGGAATTCAATTCTCGAAGAGATATACCACATCAGGTTCAAGAGAAATACTGGAGAATACTAGATTGTAAAACAAAAATATATTGAATGTCTGTATATACCCACCCTCTAGTCTGACAAAGCCTCTATACATCAAAATCAAGGAGCCAGTGGGACAAACCCTCAACTGACTCAGAAAATATTAAAAGGTATAAAAATAGAATGATATCATAAAAAATATAGACACGGTCCTTCAACCATGAGGACTTACCACTCAGGAAATGTGGTTGAGGCACTCGAATATCGCTAATATGGCTGCGTCTGAGTACCTGAACCTAAATTACGAGAAAATGTAGCCCATAGAAAAATATGTGGCTCAACACTTTGGAATGTACTGAGTATGTGAGGCTGCTAAATACTACTCCCAGACGCTAGCTGAGAACGCGTTAGCAAATCCATCACAACTATTACAAGGGTCTATTATGAAGATCAAATCAAATCTCTTTCATATTTATCAAATCATAATCAATTTGTCGATTCCTAACTTGACTCAAATCAAATAAATCTTTTCCAATATCAAAATGTATCAATTCATTAAATCATAGCAACATTAATAACTTTGTAGAAATATTAAGACTCATTGTAACAACTCAGTCGCATGAATCAATATACTCACTAATCCAATTTGTCATTAGGAAGCTTAAAGCTTGACACATATCTTAAAAACACTTGAAATATTAAATCATGGTAGAAATATGAAATTTACAATATTAAATATCAAGTCATAACTTGGGAATAGTTAAATAATCATGTATAACAAAGCTTGAACAATTTATACTCTCACAATCTCATGATGAAGTAATTTAGGTATAAACCCACTTGCAAAATCATATAAATCCATGATAGAAATCAAAGCTTTGGGCACAAGAACGAAAGAATTGCTCTTGTTTGAAACCCCACATACCTTAATCTTTGAAATTGGATGAATTATAGTGTTTGAGACTCTATCCGCACTTGTAATAAATGATTCTTGAAGCCCAGACTATGAGGACCTTGATTCTTGAAGAAATCTTGAAAATTTCTGGATGATTTTTTGAAGATTAAATATTCTTGATTGAAATCCTAATATATATTCTTAAGAAAATTGGAAGAGAGAAGGAAGAAATTAGGATTTGGATGGGGATTCTCATATTTATATAGGCCTCCAAAAGATGGGAAAAGACCAAAATACACTTGCAAAAACGTCTCTTAATTGCTGAAAAAAATAGCTGACGACATTCGTGATAAGCCGTCAAACTTGTGTCAAGTCGTCACAAAATGTCATCACAAAATGTTGAATTTTGTCACTTTCTGCTTATGGTGTTGACATATTGTGAAAAGCCGTCAGGCTTGTCACAAGTTGTCACAAAATGTCGTCACAAAATTTCCAGGCTGACACGCTGGAGTAAAATAGGCATAATTCTTTGCTCCAATACCAGATTTAGGTAAAATTGATACCATTGGAAATATAATTTAATTATTTATCTGTTGGTGGGTCATGAGATGAAAAATTAATAGGGTAACAAGAGATATACTCACTTGAAATTGGCTATGCCAAAATCTTTCTCAAGAATTCAATCGGTAAGGGATGTTTTAATTCACCTAATCTCTAGGACATGTTTGAGGCCTTAATACATATTTCCCTTGATAAGAAAATAACAAAAGAACTATAATTTATTATCATGAGCATGATTCATGGTTTCACTATTGGTTAGAGTCTCGGGGTATTACATTCTTCCACCCTTGAAGTCTAAGAAACCTTTTCATAAACTCAAGATAATGCTTTTGATGAATTTCACGATTTAGTTTGATTGTGTTCATGACTTTTATGTTAATGGGTTCAATAGTTAATGATTTAATTATAATATTTATGTGAAGTAAAGTGATATATATGTTGTATCATCTGAAACTATGTTAAACCCTTGAAATTTGCCAATGGGAATGTGAATTATGATGCCTATTTGAGGCATAGGGTTATGTGCATAAGTTATGCTCACCAAGTGTTTGATGAATTGCACATGTGAGTTAATAAGTGAAGGAAATCATGCCATTCTCTTTATGTGCAAGTTGTATCATGCAAGCGTTTGAAAAATTATTTATGAGAATTAAATAATTCCATATTATAGTATGCTAATAAGTATTCTCCATTCATGTACAAGTAATGTCTCTCAAGTGGTTCTTGAAATGTCTAAATGAATGAATGATAAACATGTCGCAACTGTTGAGCATTTAAGCTTGTGCCATGATTTACTTATTATGCTATCAAGTCCTAGGGGTACTTATACCTGACAATTTAGCTATGTACCTAGAGCCAATGTCAATTTTCATGATACTCACAGTCAAGCCATGATCAGTAGAACTCAGTAAGTAATGTGACTCAAGAAAATTCAGTAAATTCAGTAGCAGTCCAGTAATCTCAGTGATCTCAGTAATCTCAGTGACCTTAGTAATCTCAGTAATCTCTGTCAGTTATTAGATCTTAGTAGTATTCAGTTCAGACCTCAGTAACTACGTCAGTTAGTAGAAATCAATAGCATTCTATCAGTTGATTGAATTCAGTAGTATTTCATTATTCAATGGATCTCAGTGAACTCAGTTTAGTTCAGTAAAACTGTACCATCAGTAACAACTTAGTTACGCCAAGTATGAACTAAGAAAATCAGTTCAGTGTATATTCAGTTGGAAATAAGATTTTCAGCACTAAGTAAACCAAGGGATGAGGGCTCACCTATTATCCATTAGAAGGTTTGATCCTTAGTAGCAATCCCTACATTCCAGAACTACGTAGCCAGCGTAGGTCGAGATATACCGCTACGAGTCTAGGGACTATTCATCTCCTTTGAGTTTTCTTTACAGGAGGGGTTGACGGAAGAGCTCTTTATCAAAAAGGATTTACTCACAACTTGTCTTTACCCATGGCATTGTACTGACACCATTCTAGATGGGGTTATAGGTTGGACCCCACTAGTTTAGATTTGGGACATGTCGGTTAGATGATTACCTCCCATAGTCTCAATTTCAGATTCAGTCTCAATAATAGAATTCAGTTCAGTTCTATAGTTATCAGGACTATCAGATACAGTTTCTTGACTCAGTATGGAACTCTGCTAGTTCCATCAGAATTAGGACTGTCAGATACGGTCATCCAGCTCAGTCTAGAACTCAGATAGTTCTTTGATTTAGGACTATCAAATATAGTTACCCAGTCCAGAAAAAAACTCAGATAGTTTTTTAGTATCAGTATACTCAGTTATTAGTTATCAATAATATAGTACCAGAAACCTCAGATATTTGTTACCTGTAAGCTCTATAATTCATATTAGTATTAATAAACTTAGATGTCAGTACATCAGTATTCAGTACTGTCATGACCCCAGTTCCAGTTTATGTATTCATACATGTATTTCTTAGACGTTCATGTTTATGCCAATAGTCAGTTATTATTGTTTATTCAAATGAACCCTTGCACGATCTCCCGAGCATTCTTAGTAGATTATACATTTAATAGCCAGACTAGCAGTTAGTCCTTATCATTTGAGGATAGCATGATTATTTTATTACTTTATTATTTAATTAGTTAGGAGTTAGTTGGGGATCTGTCCCATCAACTCCACAGTTTTCAGTCAATTTTAGAGCCTTTTAGACTACAATATGTTTCAGACAGTTTATTTTAGTTTTGGGTATTGTTATACCCTATTACGAATGAACAACCAACTATTATTCCATCCAACCTAGTGACCAATTTATCTACAGTCAAGATTCGGCACTTCACCCGAAAAATTTCTCCCTTATTCTCCGATTTTAAGTTTGAATAAGATCCACAGGAGTTCCTCGACTGGGTTCAAAAAGTCACAAATATCATGGGAGTGACTTCCAGTGAGATTGACAAGTTAGCTGCCTATCAGCTACAAGATGTAGCCCTTACGTGGTTTAAACAGTGGAAGGTAGATAGGGATACAGATGCAGAGCCTATAGAATGGGAAGAGTTTGCTATGGCCTTCCTAGATAGATTGTTTACCCTAGAGCAGAAAAAAGCCAAAGTGTTGAAGTTCATCAATCTCAGAAAAAGTAGCATGAGTATGAAAGAATACTCCCTCAAGTTCACCCAGTTAGCCAGGTATGTTCCCTATGTAGTAGCAGATAGTAGATCCAGAATGAGTAAGTTTGTGTCTATGGTTTTAGGTAGTGTGGTTAAGTAGTGCAGGACTGGTATGTTGATTAAGGAGACAGACATATCTAGACTTATGGTTCATGCTAAATAGATTAAAGACCAGAAACTTAAGAAGAAGAAAAGAGAGAATAAGAGAGCCAGAACAAGTAGTTATAGTTTTTCTCAGCCAGGGTCGCAGGGTTGTAACCGTTCCTAGTATAGTCAGAAGCTTTCAGTTGTAGTTCCCTCTTCAGCTAGTGCACCAATACCAAATTTCAAAAATAACCGTAGGGATGGGGAGCCAGGCTACAAAACCCAAGGTAGTGCAAGCATTATTCGCACTCATCCGCTTTGCAAAGAGTATGGTAAGTATCATAAGGGTGTGTGCAGAGTGGGCAGTAATATGTCTTTTGGATGTGGTGAGTCAGGATACAAGGCCTGAGACTATCCTAAACTCGATCCACAAAGTCATTATGATAGTTCTTCAGCTTAGTCCGGTCACCCAAATAAGCAGGGTGCCAATTCCAGCACTATCAGTGGGCAACACCCAAAAAAACTCCATGTACTTCAGTCCAAACAGGATCAGTAATGTCCTCCTAATGTAGCCAGTAATATGTTACAGATCCCTTATTTATATGTTTACACTTCTTCAGATTCAGGAGCTTCTTTTTATTTTACAACTCTTTACATACTAGTTAATTTTAAGGACAAACAAGATGTTAATATGAACTTTCTTAGTCTCCACCCAGTAGGTCAGTATATCATAGCCTGATAGGTATACAGAAATTGTCCGGTTATGGTACCTTAGAAAGCCAGGCCTTCAGGTTCTATTAGTAATACCAGTATGGGTAGGAAATCAATAAGGAAAGATGATTCCCGACCCATTCCTATCTCAGTTAAAAGTTTTGTACTTCATCCATCACGATACTTACACATGCATCATGTTACAATTACGTGAACCCAGCATATATTCACGCTTTCCATAGAATCATGTGTGTTTTAAGTTCCTAGTATGAGGAATCCCAGTTCACTCAGTGTTATAAATTATGTCCCATGAACACAAAATTTCCATACTATGGTCATACAACTCATGACTCATGCACTCATATCATATATTACAGTATGTTCAGCCCACATGACTCATGCTACGCTCCTAATGATTAGTTAAAAATTTAGACTATGTCATGTATATTCATAGTTTAAACCCCTCCATGAATCCATAGTATTGATATTCTATCCTTTATCCCTCAGTTACAGCGTCATTCAGTAATCAGTATTCAGCAAAGGACTCAGATAGTCCTACAGAACCATGGCCTTTAGTTATCAGTTTTTTAGCCATCAAGATTTAGTACTTCAGTACCACTCTAACCCTCAGATATTAGGAACCAACATTCAGTCCCAGTTACAGTATAAGTTACGATTACAGTGTCAATAACCATCTTAGTTACAATCTCAGTCCCAGTCCTAGTCCAGTTAGATCATAAATTCAGTTCACTTTTAGGATTACCCGATCGTAGTATATGGACATCAGTTACTCAGTTATTAGTATATTAGTACCTCAATTTATAGAATATTTTTGAATCATGTTGGATGCTTGGTCTTGCGTTGTTAAGGTAATACAGTTTTCACTCATTCATGCTCAGTTACCTCACGTTACCCAATCAGTCATTACCTTCTATGTATAGTACTTTATAGTCTAAGTCCAGCCTTTGAGGCTAAGTATAGTTCAGCCTTATAAACCCAGTAGTTAGATATCAGTAATTGAGTTAATCAGATAAGTTAGTATATTTATGCATTCATACTCAACACCCACGTGAATCTTTTTAGTAGTCTCAGTACAGTGCATAAGTCTTAGTTACTTTATCTTAGATGATGTTTCATAGGACTTGTCTTCTACTACAAGAATCCCAGCCATGTAGCGATCTTCTATTCTGATGTCCTGCTCAGATCAGGCCAAGATTTGATTTCTCCCCGCAATCACTAGAACTCTACAGAAAGAGTGCCATAGGAATGCTACAGTCGAGTACAAGTTTCCAGTATGAGCTAGTTAAGCAACCACTAATTCATTTTAGCAGCCAGACAAATAAGTTCAGATGCTGTGGTTTCCCATCTTTCTATCTAGTCGCACTATGCAGAGTCTCAGGAATGTGATTATTCTAAGATGGACTAACTAGGTAGTTGCATGTTTAGCCCAGTTCATGTATCTTTTCTTAGTTTCAGATCTAAGATAATTAGTTATGATTCAGTTCCTAGGTGCCTTATGCATCACTCCATTTTTCCTCAGTATCTCAGCAAAGTTAGCCCAGTATTTTTCAAGGGACATAGTATCCCAAGGGGGAGATACGCTATAATTCCCCGAACCTTCATGACATAAATGTTCTGCTCTCTACTTTCATAATGAATCCAATTTGGGTAAGGAGTACTCATAAGTTGATCCTCAAACTCTGATCTTAGCCGTAAGCCATGTATTCAAGGTACTCAGTTCAGATCACGATATCCAGCTTATGTATCACATTCCAGACTAAGTTATGTTCACATATTTCTGCTCATGCATATCTAGTAATTAATTTTAGGCTCATTAGCATTTTCAGTTTAAGGAAACAATCTCCCTTGAACTTATCCAGCTTCATGCTCAGATTTTCATTATAAACTTGGTATCAATTACCATTGCATATTCAGTCATGCATTCATGTGTCATATCAGTCATGTATTCATGCATCAGATATGTATGTTAAGTATAATATATTCAACTTATCTGTCATTCCAGTCATGAAATCATGCAACAGATAAGCATGCTTAGAATAAATCTCAATAAATCACTAATTTCAGTTATGTACTCATGTTTCAGTTGTTCACGTTCAGCATGTACTTCAGCTTATCATTTCCCCATCTTAGTCAGTCTAATTTTAAGGATGAATATTTCTTAGAGGGAGATATTGTAAGACCCTACAAAATCCTAAGCTTAATTCAGTCCACTTATGCTTGTTAAGGGGGTCCGATACTTAGAAGGTTCTCGCTCAGTTTCCAGACTTAGTTTATTTTACCCTTTGAAAGTTTGTAGTCTCATTTTATGAATTTAATGTCCTTTAATGGTCCGTATTCTTGCTAATCATTACCAGGAAGGTCAATAGGTGTTCCCAAACAAGTTTTGGATTTTTTGAAACTCATTTAGACCACGTTTAGAATCTTATAATAGTGGACTAATGTGATTTTGGCATGCCGCGAAGCCAATCGCGTTGGTTGCTATTGTTGCAGGTTGCCAGGGTCAAAGTACTAAGGCTCAACGTGATAATGGCGCAATGCATCGACTATCCTGAAGATGCCATAATACACCGCATTGCTAATAGCATCGGTGCCCAGTTCTCAGTCATTTAAAAGCCACATCCTCAGGGTTATTTTAGTCTTTTCCCACACCCTTATAATAGGACATTTAGCCCTCTTTTGGCTAATCCTATTCATTATTCATAAAATCCTCAAGAATAAAACCCTAGGGCAATCAATTCAAGACTCAATTTCCAAGAGATTCCACCATCAACCTTTAAGAATTCACCAGCTAAGGTATGTCAAGTGTTCATCCAAGGGTTTCATCCACCCTTGGAGTCTAAGAAACCTTTTCAAAAACTCAAGATAATGTTTCAGATGAATTTCCTAATTTAGTTTGATTGTGTTCATGACTATTATGATAATGCATTCTCCAGTTTATGCTTTAATTACAGTATATATATGAAGTAAACTGATATATGTGTAGTATCATGTGAAACCATGTTAAACCCTTAAAATTTGCCCGTTGGTTCAGGCGACCATACTGATCTCCGAAATAAATTTGCTGACCCTGAAAACCTGACTGTGGACACTTTCTATTCCGGTGGCCTGGCTTGCCACAACCAAAATAGACATTACTACCAGCTTTGCAAATACCCTTGTGGTTCTTACCACAAGCCTAACAAAGGGGATTTGTGTGGGTACTGCTAACAGTAACCTGAGGTTTAGAGCCTTGAGCTTTGTCTTTACTGCCGTGTCTAAATTTTGCCACTGGGGAACTAGCGGAGAACGGAGTTGGAGCTGCTGACTTGGGATGAAACTATGAATGGTTCCCTCCCTTTAATTTGGGCTAAGAAAAATTGATACTGCCTGATTTTGCTCTCTTGTTCTGCCTCTCTCTAATCCTAACCTTGTGCTCCTCAATCTGCTGAGCATGGGTCATTAATCTAGCTAAGTTCATATCACTATTTAGCATCGCATATCTACACTCATTCACCACAATATCATTCACCCCTAACACGAACTTGCTCTTCTTAGCCCTATTGTCTGCAACCACATGAGGGACATACCTGGTTAGCTGAGTAAATCTGAGAGAATACTCCCTAACCATCATA
The DNA here is from genome assembly GCF_002878395.1 of Capsicum annuum. Lineage (NCBI taxonomy): Eukaryota > Viridiplantae > Streptophyta > Magnoliopsida > Solanales > Solanaceae > Capsicum > Capsicum annuum. Next base: position 208,639 of record NW_025835019.1, read on the forward strand.
TTTCCCTACCTGAGGTTGGTGAACTCAAGAACATTGGCATCCCTTAGATCTTGTGGAAAAAATCTATCTAAGAAATCCATGACAAATTCCTCCCACCTAATGGGACCTGCGCCATCTTCCCTCTTAAATTTTTACTGTTTGTACCAAGTGTGAGCCATATCTTGCAATTGATATGCTGCTAAATCAGCACTATGAATATAAGTAACACCCATGATGTCAATGACCTTCTGAACTTGGTCAATGAACTCCTGAGGGTCTTCATTAGAATTAAACCCATGGAAAGATGAAGGGTTCATTCGGGTAAAGTCCCGAATCCTAGCTACTGCGGAATTTTCCATTGGATTGGCCAGAATAGATGGTGGCCTTTCATTTTAGGCAACCACAGACTGAGTAAGTATGGTAAATGCGGCTCTAAACTCTGCATGAGAAATATGTTCGCCCAAAGGATATTCGGGATGAGGAGCTGGCTGGTTTCTTCTCTATGGGGCCATATTCTGAAACACGAGAAGAATAGATTGGACTGGGAGTTTAACTTGAGATTATGATCACTAGCACGACATGAATACTGGAAGAAGGAAAACTATTCCTAATACATCTTATAGCCTCCTGTACATAAATATTATGCGCAAAATACCCATGCACGAAACTCTACTAGATGCGGCTTCAGAATACCTCAGACTCTATTGAACTATAGGCTCTGATACCAAGTTTGTAATGCCTTGATTTTCTGAATTAGAATGATACATGGTGATCATGACCTCGATGGACCACAAGCTAACCCATGACTAATATCAGTACCTGTACACTACATAATATACATATAATACGTGGAAAACCTGAACATATAGGCCATAAGGTTCAACTGAAGAGATATAGTAACATCCATGGGGTAATAAATACCCAAAATAACTGAATATAAAACTGAATACTGAATCTGATAGCTAAATCTGACTAAATCTGAAAGCCTCTAAGTACTATCTGAATAAGGAGTTGAAGGAACATGTCTTTAACTAACTCCATAAAAATGAACTGAAGTAATAAATTAATAAATCAAATCATATTATCCTCGGATGGATGAGGACTCACTGTAACAATGCGACTGGAAAGTTACTTCTGGTATGGAACTATTGACTCTGGACCTATGGTGTAACATGAAAAGAAAGCACCATAGCGCAAATGTGTTAGTACAACTGGAGTACTGAGTATAAGAGTGAGGTAGGCTAATTCAAAGGGTTTATATGCATGAATAATACTAACTGACTGATTGATATGAACGTAAGAGTACAAACATACATAGTAACGGAGATCATGAGTACATGGTAGCTAAATCTGTATGCTAATACATGACTAGAATTGTAGTTCTGATAACATGAGTGACTATGTATGACAACCCTAAAGTTGGTAAAACTCTCTAAGTCCTGTGCTATAACTTAATTTGACTGTATCTAACAGTCCTGGTATACAAATATCTAAAGAACTGTCTGAGTTCTTTTACTGAGACTGATACTAAAATTGTGAGAGGTAGTTGTTTAACTGACATGCCCCATGTATACCATTACAGTTAAGCTGGGGTCCAATCTCTGCCCCGATTGGAGGGGTGTCAATAGCGTGCCACTGGTAAGGACAGTTATGAGTGACACTTATCTGGCAGGTACTCAAAGTAAGAATGGTAGGACCCTAAACTGACAGGATAAGCCATCTCATCAATTAAAATCTGATAGGTTAAGATGTCTTAACCTACACTGGCTACATAGTTTTAGAACACAAGGATGACTGCTAAGAATCACACCCTAAACTGGCAGGTGAGTTCTTATCCTTGGGTTCACTCGGTGCTGACTTATACTCCCATCTGAAGGGACTGAACATGATTCAACTGGCTGTACATGGACTGAATAACCGACATCCGTTGACTGATTGAGTAGTACTATTATATGAGAGTTAACCGAGATCATGAGATTTTTGATGTTTCCTGAGTCACATAACTGGCTGAGTTCTATAGAGTATAGATTGACTGAGATTTATCGTGGAACATGACATGGATCTAGGAACACAACTATATTTCTTGGGTACGAATACCCCCAGGACTCGATAGAAGGAACTGGCACACATGACATGACTTGATCACAAGATTAGAGTCCACAATTCACAATATTATAAGTAGGTGATAGTATACTTCATGTATTTATTAACATCTCAACATGGTAGGGAGAGCATGGATACATTTTGTGTATATAATTCATATTTCCATTATCACACATGCTTCATGCCACAACAACAACAACACATAGATAACATAGAAATTCCTATGGAAGTTTATAGCTAATATGGACTTTTCATTTAGATATCATGGAATCATGTAATTATGGGTTTCTAGCATCCTGGGAATTTTATCAAACACCTTGCATGAATTCTTTTAAGCATAGCTGGATTTCATACTTGCATCACATCAAACCACCTAAAGTTCATGTTTTTCAACTAATAACCACATATATTTCATGAAAATATCTTTAGATATCATTTTGAAACAAAAACAACAATCATCAACATTTACATGCTTATATCACAACAAAAAGTTTAAAAAATAACATTTAAAAACATGGTTCTTGAGCTCTATAAATGGATTGGATCCATAGACGAACACTACACATACCTTAGATTAAGAATTCGTGGAATCTACGGTTGAATTTGCTTGAATCTTGATACCCAAATGGAAACCATAGACTTGTTATTGAATGTTATTGAGTGAATTTTGATAAAATTAATGTAAAGGGATGCTTTGGGGATTCAATACCGTGTTTAAAGAGTACATATAGGGTTTTGGGAAGTTACCATATTGCCCTTGTGGAGTTTAAAATGAAAACAAAAAACTACGCAAAATTTATCCCGATTTAGGGACCCGGTGCAACGCAGAGCTTGGTAAAATGCCAATTATTGTGACCTGGAAGCTTTGCAAAAAGTGGGGCTATCATGGAGGCTTTTTGTAAATTGATGAGTACCATTTTGGCCACCGGTGGGACGCGCCATGCACTGAAATGGCATTCGTCTTACAACAGAAACTTAAAATAGCCATAACTTTTTCACCGAGTGTCCGTTTTAGGTGAGTTTGGTATCGACGAAAATATTATTAAATTATATATCCGTTGGTAGGTCATGGGATCAAAAATACTTATTATAATGAGAGTTGCGCTCATTTTAAGTTGATGAAACCAATATCCTTCTCAAGAATTCAATCGGTAAGGAATATTTTGATTCGCACAATAGCTAGGACATATTTGAGAACTTAATTCACGTCAACCTTAATCATGAAATTACCCAGGGACCATGATGTATTATGAATGAGCTTGAAACATGGAGCTAATATTGAGTTGGATTTTTTAGGGTATTACAGACAATGTCGTTGGCTTTGAAAGATATTCTATTCTATTTGCCCAGTTGGCAGGCATCACACATGTAATCCTTTTCAAACTTGAGTTTCGTCATACCTTTCATTAAATCAAGCCTAGATATTTTCTCAATAGGTACATGCTGGCATGCTCGAGCTTTCTATGCCACAACTAAGTATCATTGTCTTGTACAGTGAGGCAGGATAGGGTGGCAAAGTTAGGACTATTGAAAACATAAATGTTATCAATACATTTACCGATAAGGGAGATATTTATTTTTCATGTTTAATTAAGCATCTTTCAGCTTTGAAGAGCACACCAAAACCTACGTCACGTAGTTGACTAATTCTGAGTAGGTTGTGTTTGAGATAGTCTACTAGGTATACTTTGGTGAGTTCACATAATAAGTTAAGTCTTACTGATCTGACTCCAATGATGTTTCCTCTATCATTGTAACCGAATCTGACTGATCCCCTATTACTTCCTTTTAGGAAGAAAAGTTCTCCATCTTTCCTGTCATATATCTGGAACATCTGTTGTCAATGAGCCACATTTCTTTCCTATAGCTATTGCTAATTTGTTCCTTACTGGTTCCACCTGTTGCCATAAAACATATATTTCCAGCCTCTATTTCTTCTTCAGTTTTATCTGCACCACTCTAAGCCCCAAAATTTTGACTTTCTTTGGATGATCGTTGACTCAATTCTAGATACTTTTTTTTGAAATGTCCAAGAGATCCACAGTAGTAACAAAGATCATTGTTTTGGATAGAGTCATTGTTATTGCCTCCCTGGGATCTTTGTTGTCTCTGTATCATGATCTGCCTTACCCCAAGGTTGGTGAGGGCTATTTTTTCTCTAGTAGCATTTTCTAGGATTTTCCCCTCTCCTGTTTGAGTAGCACTGAAGGGTAATGTTTTATTTCTTCCATTCTTGTGAACTTGTTGATATAATTTTTCTTATATGCAATAAGGTTACCTCATACTTCATCATATGTCATGTAGTGAAGGTCCCAATCTAACAAAATGGCAGCCTCGGTTTCCCAAGTCTTTGGAAGAAATTGGACCAGCTTGTTGACATACAGGCTATGATGATAGATCATCTCCAGTGACTTTAGTTAACACATAATTTTTCTGAATTTGGCGAACATTATTTCAGTAGCCTTAGTTTCCTCCATTTTTAATAACTCATATTTATTCACAAGGGCAATAATTTTTGACTTCTTGACTTTTGTGGTTCCTTCAAAGGTTACCTCAAGTTTTTTCCACATTTCTTTTGTTGTCTCACACATTGAGATCTTGTCATATTCTTCTCTGCTAACTGCACATAAAAGTAAACTTATAGCACGTGCGTTAGTTTGGATTACTTCCTGGTTTTGTTTGGTAATATAAAAATTTTCAATATTTTCCATCTCATTACTACTGGATTCTTTATCCTTGTACTTTTGTTTTTCCTTAAGCACTAGAATTGGCTTAGAACCCTTATGGATGACAACCCAGGATTGGTAGTCATTTCATTTAACAATGATAGTGAATCTATTTTTCCAGTATGAGTAGTGTTGTCCATTGAAGTATGGTGGTCTTGTGGAGGAGTGACCATCCTAAAGAAGAGCACTTGGAATTTTGTAATTGGACAATTGATCTTCTCTCACCTGCAGTTAGGCAATTCTATCCTTGGGTTTCAAGATTTCTTTAGATCATTAAAGGTTTGTTTCAAGTACAATGATTGGAAACAGGTTCCTAAGAATTATTTTTATCTCCAAAACTTGTGACACAACTTTAGTTGATGTTACAGAGAAGGCTCAATCCTACTCATTATATAACAATTGTAATCAAACGTCACAGAGCTTTGTAAGACTAACAATGAGGCACTTTAAAGTTTCTCCTTGAAGTTGTGTAAAGAGTGTATGTCTTTGGTCTTCTCCTTTTATAGTCTTTGGCTGCTACCCTTCATAAGGAAACCTAAGGGATTTCTTCTCAATCAAGGATATGAATTGATTCCTGGATTGAGGAATGCTACTGTGTATAATGTCCATTTATGTCTTTTGAATAACTTCCATATTAGATATGTCTGTGATTTATATTTCCTTTTTCATTTTGATGCCTTGCCAATGTACCTGTGATCTTCTCTTCTTGATTGATTCATTTAGCTTTGAATCTAGGGACTGCAACCATGATTGTGGAAGGGTTGCTCCTTCTAATTCCATGATGCTTGATTGATCTACATGCCATTCTGAGGTTCTCCATATCATTTGCGAGATATTGTGTCATGATTTTCCGTAATATTTGGGACTGTGATGCTCCATCCATTTGTCTTCGCATGATTGATTTTACTTTGATTCTTGTTGGATATGGTGGAGGTCTTTCCATTCTTTATGTCCTTCTATTTTTGAAGATGCCTTCCTTTATCTTTCCATTATTACCAGCTGCAGAGATACACTAGTGAGTTTGTTATTATTAAAACATAAACTTGGGAGGACAACAAAGAGTATGCGTTTAGTATACTGGATGTATTGGTACGTGAGGTAAAGACTAACTAAAGTGCATGTAAAATCCAAAAATGGGTGCAAGAACATGTAAAACTGAAAATGGGAGACCAAGTATTGTAAACACTGACATTATCTGAATAAATGGTGCAATTTACATAATTTACTAGATAAATTCTAAAATCTAACTACTTGGTCTGGAAAAATTAAACTGAAATAGACTGCCAATACTAATTGAAAATGTGGGAGCTATCATGTAACTGGGACTTCCCTCTCGGTGATAAATCCTACTCCCAATTGAATGATACTGGTGTTATTCATGGTTTAGCATAACATGGTACTGTACTGACAAGGCTCAACTTAAACTTGAATATAGTAATGAAAACATAGTGTGCCAAACATATGATTTGAAAAGTTTAATTAATAAGTAAACACATAGGTATCATGTGTTCATAACCCGCCAACACTTAATGATTATTGAAAGTCAATAAAACATATAAAACAGTGACCTAAAGTCATAACAGAATACTCAAAATATGAGACATTTCAATATCCTGATAATTTATGTAAATGTAAACATGAGAATGAGGTAATCTTGGGATCATAACATGTTTATATAGTTTAAAGCATAATTTGAGAATTTTGACTTGATGTTATCTGAACATGACTTAGGGTTTTTAAACTTCAACATGTAGGATCATGATTTACATCAGATAAAAACTATTAGCTTTTCTTAAATGAAAAACTAACAAGAAAACATGGATAAGTTTCATAGATTACATGGAAGATGATCATAATTATAGTAAAATTCATAATCAAATCAGAAGACGTTTTTTGGGCTCAATAAGTAAATGTAAACCATTGATGAATACCCGACATAACTCAAGTGGATGAATTCTTGAAGAAATCTTGAAATCAAAACTTAAATTCGGGAGTTCTTGAAAGAAGAAGCTTGATTTTTTTCCATGCAAAGATGCAAGGGGTTTTAAGAGAGTACTAAATATTTGGGGTTATAGGAATGGAAATAACGTGTTTAAAGACCCCTTATTTCATTTAAGGATTATTAGAAATTGTTTAGGAGTATGAAAAAAATTGAACGCCCTTAATTTAAGTGAAAATAGAGAAAATTTTGGAATTGTGCCTTTGCTGGGTGGCGTACACCAATAGCATACCTGAGGTTTTGTGACGCACGCCAATGAAACACATAAGGTTGTACGGTGCACGATAATATAACACCTGAGTTTTTGATATGTACACCAATAGCACACCTCATCTAGTGGCTATTTGCCATTGCCATGTGATGCACATGCGGAGCACACTCATTTTTAAGGCCTAAATGCACTCCCAACTAAACCAATTGGATCTAAACATGATGCACTATCGAAATAAGGGTCCTAAAGGAAAGTTTGAATATATTATTTGAGCATTACAATCACGGGGTGTTACATTATCTCCCCCTTGGGAATAATTCATCCTCGAATGAAACTATTTAAGCCGAATATGTAAGAAGGATGAGATCGTACACTAAACACTTATGTATTGAACCATAATTAGGTAACTAAAGCTAAAACATGATACGTAGACTGAGCTGAGTTTTGTGAATACATGCTATGACATGATGATAGTTATATGGCTAAGATAGAGAATGGGAGAGTCTATTTAAGAGAAACCATTACCCCAAGCTGAATCTGAATTCATACGGAAAAGATGGGATACTTGGATTGCATATCTAATTATGCCTCCCAAGTGGCTCCCTCTATGGATAGATTTCTCCATAGCACTTTTAACCAAAGAAACTTCTTTATTCTTTAGTCTATGAATCTGAAGATCAAGGATTTCAACTGAAACTTCTTCATAGGAATAACTATCCTTAAGATCTACACTTTCTAAAGGAACAATAGAAGTTGAATCACCAATGCATTTTTAGTAAAGAACTATGGAACAACGGATGCACTGGTGCAAAATCTACAGGCAACTCTAACTCCTAAGCTGCCTTCCCAAAATGGCTCAAAATTTTTTATGGGACAACGTAGTGGGGACTGAGTTTCCCCTACTTTCCAAATCTATTCATTCCTTTTGTAGGATAAATTTTTAAATAAACTAAGTCTCTAGCCTCAACTTCAAAATCCCTTCTCCTCACATCTGTATAAGATTTTTAATGACTTTAGAATGTCTTCATCCTCTCTTGAATTAACTAAACTTTCTCCATTGCCTCAAATAGTGAATCTATCTCTATCAATGAAGCCTCACCTACTTCAAACCAAGTAATAGAAGATCTACATCTCCTCACATAGAGAGCCTCAAAAGGTGCCATCTAAATACTGGAGTGGTAACTACTGTTGAAGGCAAAATCAATAAAAGGTAAGTGGTCATCACAACTACCCTTAAACTCAATAACACACGTCTTCAATATGCCCTTTAAAGTATGAATGGTCCTCTCTGCCTGTCCGTCTCTCTAAGGATGAAAAGCTGTCCTGAGATGAACTTTAGTACCAAAACCCTTCTGAAAAACCTTCCAAAAGTGTGAGGTAATTTGAGTACCTCTATCTGAAATAATAGACAGTCAAACCCCATGAAACTCTACCAACTCCCTAAGATAATGACTGGCATAATCCTCAGCTAAGTATGAAGTATGAACTGGCATGAAATGGGTTGACTTGGTAATTCTATCTACAATAACCCAAATTGAATCATGTTGACGATGCGTATAAGGAAACCTTATCACAAAATCTATATTCATTACCTCCCACTTTAAAGTAGGAATGCAAAACTCTTAAAGTGTACCACTATGATTTTGACGATCAGCCTTAACGTTCCGACAGTTCGTATACTTAGCCACAAATTTTGTAATGCGTTTCTTCATATTATTTGAATTATAGATCTCTCCCAAATTATGGTACATCTTATTGGCTTTGGAGTAAATAGAATATCATCCACCATGGACTTTTTCTAATATCCATTATCTCAAACCATCAACACAGGGAACAAATAACCTACCTAGATAAATAAAGCACACCATCTCCCCCTAGGAGAAAGCCTCCACCTTCTGATCTCTAACTGCCTCCTTTTATTAAACAAAACTAGGATCCCTATCTTTTTTTTCTTTAACTTCGGTAATCAATGAAGAATCTGAACCATTCTAAACCCATATACTACCTTCGTCTGAATCAACTAACAAAACTCCTATCCTATCAAGTTGATGAACCTCATGGACTAAATCCTTCTTATCATCCTCAACATACACAACCCTACCCATAGAAAATCTACTAAGGGCTTCCACCATTATATTGGCCTTGCCCGAATGATACAACACATTAATATCATAGTCTTTCAACAACTCAAGCTATCCCCTCTAGTAAAGATTTAGGTCTTTCTAAATAAACACATACTATAAAATCTCGTGATCTGTGAACACATCCACATGAACCCCAAAAAGATAATGCCTTTTAATTTTCAAGGAAAAGATAATATCTGCCAACTCAAGATCATGGGTTGGATAATGCTTCTTATGGGGCTTAATTTGTCTAGGGGTATAAGCTATGACATTACCTCTCTAAATCAATACAAAACCGAAACAAACTCTAGAAGCATCATAATATACTATGAACCCATTCGTTCCATCTAAAAATGCCAAGACTAGGGTGGAAGTGATTCGAGTCTCCAACTCTTTGAAACTCTTCTCGTAGGAATTTAACCATTGAAATTTAACCTTCTTCTGGGGTTTGACTCGACATGGTGGAAGAAATAGAAGAAAACCCTTTAATAAATCAGCTATAATAAACAGCTAAATTGAAGAAACTCCTGATATCTAATGGTGAGATGAGTCTAGTCCAGTTTCTTACTGCCTCGGTCTTTTCAAGATCAACTTGAATGTCATCACTAGAAATGATATATATGACAAAGGAAAGCTATTGATCTCAACCAAAATTCATACTTACTAAACTTAGGAAATAACTGATGATTTCTAAGGGGCTGCAATACAATTGTTAAATGGCTTGCATGATCATTCTCACTATGGGGATAGACAATGATGTCATCAATGAAGACTATGACGAATATGTCCAAGTACTACTTGAACACCCTATTCATCAAGTCTATGAAAGCTGAAGGGTCATTTATTAGTCCAAAATGTATAACTAGAAATTAAAAGTGACCATACCAAGTTCTAAAAAATGTCTTTGAATGTCACATTCTTTAACTCTAACATGATGATAGCCGGATTTGAGGTCTACCTTAGAGAGATTAATTGCACCCTAAAGTTGTTCAAACAAGTTAGCAATTCTGGGAAGAGGATACTTATTCTTAGTAGTGACATCTTTTAACTGACGATAATCAATAAGCATTCTAAGATAACCGTCCTTTTTGTGCACTAATAGAATTATAGCACCCCACTGTGAAAGACTAGGCCTTATAAAACCCTTATCCAAGATATCCTTTAACTTTACTTTTAGCTCCTTAAGCTCAGTTGAATCAATCTTATAAGGTGGAATTAAGATAGGCTAGGAATCTGGAAGGAGATCTATTCAAACATCTATCTTTCTTTTGGGAGGAACTCCGAGAAGATCTTCTAGGAAAACATCTGGAATTTTTTTTACTACTGAAACTAGCTCAAGACTCCGAGTTTTAAAATTTGAGTCCTTGACTCATACAAGATGGTAAATACACTCCTTAGCTATCATCTTTCTTGCCTTATGATAGGAAACAAATTAACCCTTAAGCACTAAAGTACTACCCCTCTATTTGATAACTGCCTCATTTGGAAACTTGAACTAAAAAATTCTATTCCTATCGATAACTGAGGTATAACATGAGTGGAGCCAATCCATGCCGAGAATGACATCAAAATTAGTCATCTCAAACTCCATGATGTCTGCTAAAGTAAGTTTTTAAGACACTATGATCAGGTAATTTCTGTATATGCATCTTGCTACAATAGGCTTTCCTACTAGGGTAGACATTAAGAAAGGCTCTACCAATGTTTTGGGACTAACACCTAAATATATATATATATATATATAAGGATTTATAAAGAAAAGTGGAGCTTTGAGGTCTAGTAAGAAACATACCGATGATAAACTTGTAATGTACTCATAACCATATCAGGAGAACTTTCATGATGATGCTATGTATGGAGAGAAGATAGGCTATTCTGAAGTTGCCCACTGGTTGCACTGGAAATGGTGCCTAGCTGATTGGGTGACCTTCTTGAGCTGATAAAAGATTAGACTAGCCCTATTTGTGTGAATCCCTCACCTTCTAGGATACCATTAGACATTCCTAGATTCTGTGGTCTGGATTGCCATACCAAAAGTACACATAATATCCTGCCTTAGATTCAACCTAATGTTTCCTACCATATTTCATTCACAACGGGTTGGTGTAATAACTATTCACACTACCCTAGGACTTAAAGACTGACGCTCTATCCCCACTATCCTACTTGAACTAAGGCACTAGCGTATTAGCTATAGATTGAGTTGGGGTAAAAAATTTTTGCATAATTGAGAATGATATTACCTTCCAACCTTGGTGGAGAAAAGTTGAGACTACCTTTTATGGTCCACTTATTCTCTCTATTTCTCCTTAAATTTCTCCTCCTATATATTTTAGGAATGAATAATAAGTCTATATAGGTCCATCTCTTTAATCAACATGGCAATCCTACACTCCTTGGCCACATTATCAGATACACCAGATAAAACATTACTCATCTTAATAAATTGAGTGAACGTAAATATTAGAATGAGGTAACCTTCTAATTTGAGAATTTTGACATGATGTTATCTAAACATGACTTAGGGTTTTAAAACTTCCAACATCTAGGAGCATGATTTTCATGAGATAACAACTATTAGCTTGGCTTAAATGTAATAATGAGAAAACATACATAAGATTTATTGTTTTAATGGAAAATGATCATAATTGTAGTAAAATTCATACAAAAACAAAAATAGTGTTTTTTGTCATAATGGGTGAAATTAACCCATTTATGAATACCCCACATACCTCAATTAGATGAATTCTTAAATAAATCTTTAAATCAAAACTTAAATTTGTGAGTTCTTGAGAGAAGAAGCTTGAATTTTATTCTTGGGAAGAGAGGAAAGGTTTTTAAGTGCTTACTAAATGTTTGGGGTTATGGGATCAGAATTAACATATTTAAAGACCCTTTATTTTTTTTATAGATTATTAAAATTGATTTAAGGTGTAAAAAGAGTTAACCACCCTTAACTTAAGTCAAAATGGAGCAATTATTAGCATTGTGCCTATGCTGGCAGCGCATGCCAACAGCACACCTGAGGTTTTATGGTTTATGCTAATAGCACACCTGAGGTTGGGCGACGCACGCTAATAGCACACCTCATCTAGTGGCTATTTGTGATTGCCATACGATACAAGGCCTTAGCACACGATCTAACATATGGCGAACACTTATTTTTAAGGACTAAAAGAACCCTTAACTCGACCCATAAAATCTAAATATGGTCTACCATTAGAGGTCCTAATGGTCATTTTTAATGTATTATTTGAGCGTGACAACTATGGGGTGTTACATTAATTGGCCGTGTTTTTACTGACATTAAAACTCAAAGGGTTGAGGCATTCTCTCGAGTGGATTTTATAAATTAATGAGGGGACAAGGCATTTTCTTAACATGATTTAATTAACAAAGGGGGTTAGTGGCATTCCCTTAGTATGATGAAATGTAAATAAAATTATATAATGGGAAGCTTGCAAGGTTAAGGGTATGACGGTGCCTTTGGTGTGCCTTTGTTATTTCATGTTTAAGTGAGTGGGTTATGTGAAAGTTATTTTAATATGAGTTTAACGGGGGTTGTGTAGCTAAGTCGTAAAGGTGGATGTCCCGGGGGACTGATATTGGAAATTCATGTTTTCCTATGTTAGGTTTGGTCTTGATGGCCATTTGCATATGTCACACTTTATATATATTTGTATCCTGGATTGATGTGGGGTATGGGATTTCCGTGGTCTTCCTTGTTATGTCTAGTGCATGAACCTAATATGCACTTTGGCCCTTTCAGCTGGCGGAGCTGAACCCATATATCACGTGGGAGACTTTTTATAATGGTTTAGCTATATATTCTAGACTAATATTTTAAAGTTATTGCTATGACTTTTTCCCTATCCCGGTATAATATAATTATTTATACATAGATGCATATAATTGTGTGCATTAGTTTTGAATGATTTTAAACTATTGATCATGGCACTATTCCCTCCCATGACTTATATGTTAGCGCTCAACCTGCTAACTATCTCCGGATGTTGTATCCCCATGAAATGAAGGAACAAAAGACACTTTTGTCTTTCCTACACAGTGATAGGTGGTCTCGGACCATTCGTGAGTTAGCTTGAAGTAATATGCCTCCTTCTTCCTGAAGGTCATGACTTCTTGGTTTATTTTATTTCATATACTATTTCTCATGTTTTTTTTAGCTATATTCAAGGGAATGTCCTAGCTTAGAATAATTTTTTTGATAGTAGAGGCTTTTGTGGATTATTGTGGATTGGGTATTGGTTATTGACGTAGCTTAGATTCACTTTAAGCTTATCTTTTTCTATATTGTTATGTGTTCAGAATTAAGACACTATTAGTGTATTATGTATTTTTTTGACTAGGAAAAGGGGGATAGTCTCCGGTCCATGACGAACTTGAGATACCTATCACGGTCGGGCCTTAGTTTGGGTTGTGATAGGTTTGTCCTTATTCCCTTTCTTAAAATTTATTTAGCACATTAGGGACAATGTACAATTTTTAGTTGGGGGACATATATACATTCACCTAGTTCAAAAACCAAATTTTTTTAGTTTGAGTGTCTATTGAGCATCCCCGCATTGACATGTTTAATTCCTATAAATGATTGGGACTTTTTTTATTGTGAGGGAAAAAGAGTTTAATTTCTAGTTGCTTACTTGCTCGGGTAGTCCAGCTTTTATAGATTCAAGGTTGTCCCTTATTAATGTATTTGTCATATCTTTACCACATTGTGTCACATTGTCGTGCTTCATGTTTACAGAAATTTGGTTTTGACTTAATGGAATAGGAGGGGGGTAATTTTTTTGATATTAAAGTGATGATTGTCTTCATTATATAGCTTAGATTCTCCTAGTTAAGTGTTGTTAATTTATTTTGTTTTGTTGTATTCCTTAAGGATATGCAAATATTCTAAGTTGAGGGTGTTGATGTGCTATGGATTTATAGCTTTTTCGACTCTTAAAAACTATGAAAATATGCATGTTTCTTAGGTTATTTTGTGAGATGTGATTTTTTTGGTATGTTTTGAAGAAAATTAGGTTTTGGATGATAAAATGAAGAAAAATATGACAATTGAAGTTTTTGGCTACTTACTGAGACAATTTTGGGTGTATGTACCACTTACCGTGCATAGGTGAGAAAGTATGGATCATAACTTGAATTCCAGAGTCTTAGGAGTTGAAAAAAGATAACCCTCTCACATACTAAGGGCACATATGATCTTTATGTAGCACATACAGTCCATATGTTATCAAGGAATGTGCAGAGATCAAAGTCTAGAGAGTTGCAAGATCTACACAGAAGTTCTGGCACCTACCTAGGTCCACACGTGGTTTTTATGTTGTACATACATTACATATAGTGGATAAGTAAGTGGACACCGACCTCAAATTTTATTTTTCATTCGGGATTTCATTTTTATGCTTTCTTGTGTACAATATATACCCTTTTTATGTTTTGTAATTAGGTTACACACTCTAAACACTTACAACTTATATTTTTATTCAAAGATTCAAATTTGATCTTTGGGTTACTTTTGTATTGATATTGGTAGATAATTCAGTTTTAGACTTTGAGTGTTATTCAGTTTTTCTTGTGATATTGTTTAATGTATTCAATTATGAATTCCATTGATCATTTCACAAGAATAGATGGCTAAAACCCTTAGCTAGGGTTGTGCAAAGCCTAGCATATTTATGAAGTAGGAGAAGTGCTAAGTTGTTCTAAACTAGTACTTGTTCATGTATTGTATTATCTTTGGTTTGATAGATGTTTTAGTGGTTGCAAATATTAGGATCCCACCTATATTATTGCTACTCACTCCATAAGAGGAGTAGCTACTAGGAAAAGATATTTACAATAGTAATTTGAAGATTAATTGTCGATCCAAGATAATCAGTAGTATCTATGCGAGATGGTTAACTATCATCTAATAACTTGAGACTTTAAAGGTAAAAGTTAATGAAACCTAGGATATGGGTTATTAATGCAACATCCCGAGACTCAAGAGGTAAAGCATGAAATCCTTCAATGAGTCCACAAGACAGTTGAGGGTACATAACTTATGAGATTCTGCATGTAAGGTACTGGGTTGGTTCAGCAAAGGACGATAAATTGATGGATTTGAGAAGCTAGAGGGAACACAACTCTAGTCTTTCTCTTCGACAATTCACAACCAAAGTTACATATTGTAACTTGATCAATATTGTTACCACAAAATCCCCCATTTACTTTCTGTTCTGTCCATTGAGTTCAGCAAACCATTTATATACATCCCACTCTTCTCAGTGGATTTGACCCAAACCTAGTTGGGTGATTATACATGACAACAACTACTTTATCCTTAATTTGAGGTGTGGTTTGGGTGTTGATCATGATCGATATTTGGAGCCATTTCGATTGATACAAACTGCATACATTACTTGTACTTATGCTACACTTCTACAACCTGCTGATAATAGCACGAGTTTTCTTTGTTGTTATTTGCATCATGCAGGGTTGCTATGGATCTGATATTTGGGGTTACTTCCTAGTGTCCGGAGTATTAATACTCTCCCTCTTATGGGTTAGACTAATCTCTATGTTGTATTCAGAGATGGCTTGTACTTATATTTACTATGTATTTCGCTTTCTACTCTTATTGTATTAGAAGCTCTTGCTCAAATTTAACCAGGGCTCGGAGTTGCTTTATATATTTTAGTCTATTTATTATATTAAAGAAAAAGGGTAAAACTTTCTCAAAATCATTAGAAATGGAGAAAAAAGTACCGTTCATTTATTTTTTCCTCAAAATTATCCCTCCATTTATATTTTTTCTCAAAAAATACCCCTTTGTTTATTTTTTGTAGGTCAAAAATACCTCTCACTTTAATAGAGTACCACCAGGTACAACACATGAAAGAAAATTGCCACATGCCCAATTCAAGTCAACATCCCATTTACAGAAAAGAGGCAAAACTACCCTAGAACTATCTGAAATGGTGAAAAAATACCCCTCTATTTGTTTTTCTGTCTCACAAGTATCCCTATATTAATGAAATTACATCTAGCACACCATTTGTAAAAACAATTAGCACATGGCCATGCCACTTCAGCATCCCATTTAATACCCACCCATTCCACTTAACCATCAAACTTACAGCCCATTTAATTCCTATATTCAATCCATCTTCAAAAAATCCAACATGTATTCACTTAAACTCTCCCGAAAAATTGATGCAGGATAGTGTAATACCCCATATTTTCCTAGCTCAGTTTAATTCTCTGTATACAAGTATCCCTATATAAAATTTTTAGAATACTCTTAATTTTTCAATTTATAACTTACCATTGCATAGGAAATTTAGTCAGCTTCCCAGCGATATAAAATTTACCCAAATCCGATAACTGGGTGAGAAGTTATAGAATATTTTGTAAAATAGTGTGCCACCTGGTACAACAATGCATCAAGGTGACCAGCCAAATGGAAATTGTCAGTTTCCAGTAATCCAACGCGATAAGCGCATGTTACGGAGCAATGCCAGTTCCCAATTGTCATTTTTCAGTGAAGCTCCGTGATGATGGCGCGTCGCACTAGGTCCCAATTTTAGAATTGTCAAATTTCAGTGAGGCTCTGTGATGGTGTCGCATCATAACAAGAGACAAGTTGCCAGTGGTCCCTTTTGTACCATTTCAATCAGATTTCAGCGGCTCACCGCAATGCCACCGCGTTGCGATGAATCCCAAAATCGGGATTTTCAGTAACGAATCTTAACTTTTTTCCAGGGGTAATTTGGTATTTTTCATGACCCAAATCAGTCGTAAACACTCAATTAACCCCTAATTAACCTAGTTATATTATTATTCACCTAATTTTCCCCTAAATTAAATCATTCTTTCTGAAAAGGGCAAAACCCTAACTTCAAGAATCAAGAACAAAGCTCAAGAAATCCTCTAAGAACCTTTAATAATTACTCTTCTCAGGTATGTTAGGTTTTCATTCATGGTTTCCTTTCACCCATGAAGTCCAAGAACCATTTGTAAACATACAAGATATCAAATTTATGATTTCCATGTTTAAAATTGATTGAACTCATGTTCATGATATTATTGGGGATTTAATCCCATGATTAATTACAAGTCTCATGAAAAATAGATAGTTTTGGGTTGAGTTATGTGATCTTTATGTTGAACTCTTGAATTAAAAGTTGGATGTACTAGCCATGATATTATAATTTGTTTATTTCTATATGAAATAAGCACGCTCCCTAAGTGTTTGATAAAATGCCTATGTGAATTGAATAGGGAAATCATGACATTCCCTTTCATGTACTAGTTCATGCCTTACAATAGTTCGATAAAATGTCTAAATGAGTGCATTGTTAGAAAGCAAGTATTATTATGTTTTATAACCATGCCATGCTTTATTATAAATTTTATCAAGTCCTAGGGGTATTCAATACCTAAAAATCTAGTAGTTTATCTAGAGACATAGTTAGTTATAGAGTAGTCTCAGTAATGTCACGATAGTGAACTTAGTCAATTACAAAACTCAGTGAACTGATTAATTCCACCTAGACCTTTTAGACAAGGGGTTTATCAGACCCAGGGTTTCCCTATAGCGTGTACCAATTTTGTTCTTGCATAAGAAAGATGGTTCGCACAGAATGTGTATAGACTACCATCAGTTAAACAAAGTCATAGTCAAGAACAAATAACCACTTCCTAGAATCGATGAATTATTTGACCAACTTCAGGGTGACAGTTACTTTTCTAAGATAGACCTTAGATCAATGTATCACCAGCTCAAAGTCAGAGAATGTGACATTTCAAAAACATCTTTCCAAACCCGGTCTGGTCACTTCGAGTTTTTAGTCATGTCCTTTGATCTCACAAATTCTCCAGAAGCCTTCATGGAATTAATGAATCACATGTTTAAGCAGTATCTAGACATGATCATTATAGTATTTATTGATGACATTCTTGTCTATTCCTGTAGCTAGAATTATCATGCAGATAACCTCAAAATTGAACTTCAGACTCTCAGAGACATTAGTTATTCGCCAAATTCAGTAGGTATAAATTTTGTCTAAGGTCAATAGCCTTCCTTGGTCATATTATTTCTTCTAATGGCATTAGATTTGATCCTCAAAATACTAAAGTAGTGACAAACTATCCTAGAAGCATTTCTCCATTAGATATCAGGAGTTTCTTAGGTTTAGATTGCTATTACCGTCGATTTATTAAAGGATTTTTGTCTATTGCATCCCCCATGTCCAAATTGAATCAGAAGAAAGTCGATTTTCAGTGGTTAGATTCCTCTGAGAAAGTTTTCAGGTGTTGAAGACTCGACTCACTGGAGCCCTACTTTTGACTCTATCAAATGGTTTAGATTGGTTTGCTTTGTACTGTGATGCATGCAGAGTAGGTTTGGGTTGTGTTCTCATGCATAGAGGTAAAATCATAGCCTATACCTCTAGACAACTTAAAGCCCATGAGAAGGATTTCCCTACCCATGATTTTGAGTTAGTACCTATAGTGTTTGCCTTAAATATTTGAAGGCATTATTTATATAAAGTGCATATTGATGTGTTCACAGATCACAAAAGCTTGTAGTATGTGTTTTCTTAAAAAGATTTGACTTTGCGTCAGATAAGATGGTTAGAATTGATGAAATATTATGACTTGAGTGTTCTATACCACTCGGGAAAGGACAATGTAGTATTTAATTCTCTCAGTATATTGTTTATAGGTAGTGTTCCTCATGTTGAGGTTGATAAGAAAAAGTTATCTCAGAAATTTCATCATCTTGCCCGACTAGGTGTTTTCTTAGTTAATTCATTAGAGAGCGGTGTGTGGGTGAAGAATAGTTTGAAATTATCTCTGGTTTTCAAAGTAAAGGATAAGAAGGATAGAGATACATATCTAGTTAAGTTGAAAGAGTCAGTCAGAGATAAAAAAGTAGAGGTTTTCTCCTACGAGGGAGATGGTGTATTACACTGCCAGGTTCGATTCTATGTTCCAGGTGTAGATGACTTGAGGGAGCATATTCTTGCAAATGCGCATGGTGCGCATTACTCTATTCATCCAGGGGTCACTAAGATGTACCATAATTTGCAGGAGATCTATTGGTTGAGTAGGATGAAAAGATATATTTTAGAGTTTGTAGCTAAGTTCTCTAGGCATCAGCAGGTTAAAATTGAGCATCAAAAGCCTAGTAGGTCTATGTAGGAGTTCAGTATTATCACATGGAAACGGGAAGAAGTGAACATGGACTTTGTGATGGGTTGACCTCATACCTGCTATCAGTATGATTTGATTTTGGTTATTATAGATAGGATGACCAAATTCACTCATTTCTTGCCAGTTCATAATTCTTATTCAACCGAGGACTATTCCAAACTCTATATTATAGATTTGGTAAGGTTACATGGATTCCTAGTGTCTATCATCCCAGATAGAGGTACCCAGTTCACCTCTTACTTCTGGAAAGCATTCCAAAATGGTTTTAGTACCCAAGTTCACCTCAGAACAACTTTTCACCCTTAGAAAAATGGTCAACTAGAAAGGACCATACAGACTCTTAAAGATATGTTAATATCTTGTGTTGTAGATTTTAAGGGTAGTTTGGATGACGACATTCCCTTGATCAAATTTACATATAATAACAACTGTCATTCTAGTACTCAGATGGCTTCGTATGAGGATATTTATGGTAGGAGATGTAGATCTCTAATTAGTTGGTTCAAGGTTAGTAAGGTTGCAGTAGTAGGGTCTGACTTGGTGTTTGATGATTTAGAGAAGGTTCAGTTGATCAGAGAAAGGCTTAGGGAAGCCCAGAGCATACAAAAATCATATGCAGATATGAGGAGAAAAGATCTTGAGTTTGAGATTGGTGATTTTGTGTTCTTGAAAATCTCTCCCATGAAGGGAGCGAAGAGGTTTTGCAAGAAGGGGAAACTCAGTCCCTGTTATGTCGGTCCTTACATAATTCTTAGCTGTTTCTAAGAGGTAGCTTACGAGCTTGAGTTGCCTTCAGATCTACCTTCAGTACTCCCGGTATTCCATATCTCCTTGCTAAACAAATGCATTGGTGACCCAGAAGTCATAGTTCCCTTAGAGGGCGTAGACATTCAGAATGGCCTCTCTTACAAAGAAGTTCCAGTCTAAATCTTCGATTATCAGATTGACAAATTGAGGAACAAAAAAGTTCCCTTAGTCAAAGGTTTTTGGCAGAATCAGTACGTTGAGAGAGATACTTTAGAAGCAGAAGCAGATATGTGGACCTAGTATCCTCACCTCTTCTCTACAAACTCTGACTCTGTTTAAGATAATAGTTTTCTATGGTCAGTTACAATTACAAACTTGGTATTCATTATTGTTGCATATCATCTTCATGACAACCATGCATTCATGAATAAGTTCAGACAAGTACTCATGCATCAGATATGCATGTTTAGTATGGAAACTCAGCTTATCAGTATTTTCAATCATGTATTCCCTATTTCAGTTATGAATGCTCAGTGTGAAAACTTAGTCTAGCAGTACCTAGCTTAATTAGTCTCATTCGAGGATAAATATTCCCAAGCGAAAGATATTGTAATGCCCTATATTTGTCTTGCTCAGTTTAACTCTGAGTGTACGAGTATCCCTTTATAAAAATTTTAGAATACTCTAAATTTTTCAGTTTAGAGATTACCATTGCATAGGAATTCAGGTAGCTTCCCAAGAATATAAAATTCTCCCAAATCTGATAACCGGTTGAAAAGTTATAGGATATTTTGTAAAACAGTGTGCCACCTGGTGCACCACCTCATCATGGAGTCTAGCAAAATGGCAATTGTAAGTTTCTAGTAAGCCAACGCAATAAGCCTGCATCGCGGAGCAGTGCAAGTTCCTAATTGGAATTTTCTGGTGAAGCTCCGGGATAATGACGTCTCGAGCCAGGGCCAAATTTAAGAAATTGTCAAATTCCATTGAGGCTCCGCAATGGGGCCACATCGCGCCAAGAGCCAATTTCCCAGTTGTCCTTGTTTGTACAGTTCCATCTTGATTCCAGTGGCTCACCACGATGCCACCGCATCACGGTGAAGCCCAAAATTAGGATTTTTAGTGATGAATCTTAACTTCTTTCTAGGGGTAATTTGGTATTTTCCATTACCAGGATTAGTATTAAACACGTTTTTAACCCCTAATTAACCTGGCTATATTATTATTCGCCTAATTTTCTCCCAAATTAAATCTTTCTCTCTGAAAATGGCAAAACACTAGCTTTAAGAATCAAGAACAAAGCTCAATAAATCCTCCAAGAACCTTCAATAATTACTCTTATCAGGTATTTTAGGTGTTCATTCATGGGTTTCTTTCACCCATGAAGTCTAAGAATCGTTTTTAAACATACAAGATCTCAAATTTATGATTTCCACGCTTGAAATAGATTGAATTCATATTCATTATATTATTGGGGATTTAATCCCATGATTAATTATAAGTCTCATGAAAAATAGATAGTTGTGGGCTGAATTATGTATTCTTCATGTGGAACTCTTGAACTACAAGTGAGATATAGTAGCCATGATATTATTATTTGTTAATTTCTTTATGAAATAAGCACGCTCCCAGAGTGTTTGATAAAATGCCTATGTGAATTGAATAGGGAAATCATGACATTCTATTATGTGGTCCCTTTAATGTACAAGTTCATGCCTTACCATTGTTTGACAAAATGTCTAAATGAGTGCATTGCTAGGAACCAAGTATTATTATGTTTTATGACCATGCCATGCTTTATTTTAAACGCTATCGAGTCCTGCGGGTATTCAATAACAAAAAATCTAGCTATTTACCTAGAGACATAGTCAGTTATAGAACTTAGTGAACTCAGTTAGTTAAATAACCCAATGAAAATCCGTACCAGTCCAGTTCAGCTAAGTATAATAGTCAATATCTTCAGTTAGGAGTAGGATTCAGCACCGACTAAACCCAAGAATGGGGGCTCACCTTCCAGTAGAGGGTATCATACTTAGTAGCATTCCTTGTATTCCAGAACTGCATATCTAGTTTAGGTTGAGACATTAACCTACCAGTTGAGAGTTGATGAGGTATTTTACAAGCCAGGTGAGGCTACCACCATTTTGATTAGAGTTCCTACCAGATGAGGGTAACTCTTTAACTTGTCTTTATCTGTGGCATGGTACTGACACTCTTCCTGCTGGGGTTACAGGTTGGACACTAAATATATTCAAAAGGGGCATGTTGGTTAGATGATAACCTCCTAGAGTTTTAGTTTCAGACTCAGTATAGAACTTAGTTCAGTTCTACAGAAATAGAACCGTCAGACACAGTCACTCAGTATCCATAATTTAGTTATTAGTTTTCACAGATATAAGTTAATCAATATCAAAAATCAGTACTCAGCTTCAATAAAAGATGAGATATAGTATACATGTATATGCATAGTATTGCATACTCAGTATTTTTACAGTAGTTCCAGTTCTCGATGTATTCTTATTCGTTACTCTATATTATTTAGTTAGTTACCGTCCATGCATATTAACCCATGTATTCAGCCTTACCTCATCTAGCATACTAGTACATTCCACGTACTGACACATACTCTTTCTTTGTGCTATGATGTCTCATATCATAGGTTCAGACGCTCAATTTCCTGATTGCACTTAGACAAATTTAGTAAGTAGTTGCAGATTCAATAGTGAGTCCTCATATATCGGGCATATGATTTTATTTTAGTATTTTTATTTATTAGTATTTCAGTAGTTGTAGTTAGTTGGGGGCTTGTCCCATCAACTCCATATTCAGATAGTTCAGTTAGAGGCTTTTCATACTAGACTAGTTCAGTCAGTATCTAGATTTCACATATTTTATTAGATGTTATTTCAATACTATATTTATTAGCCTTCAGATTATGAACCTTATGGAAATTAAGCCTATGTTCCGCATTATTACTGTATTATTATTTAGTGCTCACAACAGTACTAGTCATGAGTTAGATTGTGGTCCTTTGGGTTGTAAGCACCATGTGGAGTCCAGGGTACAGACTCAGGACGTTAGAAACTTGGTGTCAGATCCTATGGTTCAACAGAGTCTTAGGGAGTCTGACAGCTATGTCTAATAGATTCTTGTACATATGTGTGTAGAGCGCCATACTTTTGGACAAGAGGCAGCGAGACATTTAGGAAAAGTTTCCCATCTTTAAGTATTCATGTCGTGCGAATGAGTATAATCTCAAGTTAAAATCTCAGCCTAATACTTTTCTTACTTCTATTTACAGAACATACCTCCCAAAAATACCAACAGAAGAAGAATAGGAAACCAGTAGCACCTCAGCCCGTTCAAGTAGATCCCTTAGACGAGCATGTTTCCCATGCATAATTTAGAGCTGCATTTACCAATCTAGCCTATTCTGTACCAACTCAGAAGAAATGGCCAGCTACGTTTTGTGCCAAACCAGTGGCCAATAGTTCAATAGCCAGGATTTGGGACTTCACCCAAATAAATCCTCCCCTATTCTGAGGATCTAAGTCTAAAAAGAATTCATAAGAGTTCCTCGATCATGTTCAGAAAGTCACAGATATTATAGGAGTAACTTCCAGTGAAAGTGCTGAGTTAGCTACCTATCAGTTACAAGATGTAGCTCATACGTGATTTCAGAAGTGGAAGGTAGACAGGGTCACAGATACAGAGCCCATAGAGTGGGAAGTGTTTGCTACTACTTTTCTAGATAGATTCTTTTCCTTAGAGCTGAGAGAAGCCAAGGTTTTAGAGTTCATCAATCTCAGGTATGGAAACATGAGTGTTAAAGATTATTCCCTTCACTTTACACCATTAGCTAGATATGATCCCTATGTAGTAGAAGAGAGTACGTACAAAATGAGCATGTTCGTGTCAGGGGTGTTAGAGAGTGTGGATAAGGAGTTCAGAACTACGATGTTGATTAAGGAGATAGACATATCTAATTTTATGGTCCATGCTCAATAGATAGAAGAGCCTAAGATTATGGAGAGAGAGAAGGATAACAAGAGAGATAGAATAGGTAGCTTCAATTTCACTAAGCCTAAGTCAGAGGGCAGTAATCGTTCCCAGTTTCTTCAAAAATATTCAGTTCCATCTCTTTACTCATCCAGATCTCCAGTACCTAAGTTCAAAAATGGTAACAAAGATAGGGCACCAGACTCTAAGTCTCAAGGTAGTGTCAGAAGTGCTCGAACAAATCCTCTTTGTCAGAAATGTGGTAGAAACCATCAGGGTATCTGCAGAGTTGGCAGTGATGTATGTTTCGAGTGCGGCAAGCCAGGCCATAGAATTAGAGATTGTCTTCAGTCAGGTTCTCAGGGTCTGTACAGTCATCCTTCAGCTTAGTTCGGTCGCCCGAATTAGCAGGGTGTCACTTCTAATGCCACCAGTGGGAAACACCCAAACAAGATTTATGGACTTCATCCCAAACAAGATCATAAAGTTCTCCTAACATAGTCACTGCTATGTTACAAATCATCTATTTAAATATTTATGCCTTATTAGATCCAGGAGATTCTCTATTTTTTATATTCCATACATAGCAATCAAATTTAAGGTCAAAGAAGAGGACTTAAAAGAACTTTTCTTAGTCTCCAACTAGTAGGTCAATCTATCATAGCCCGGTAGGTATACAGGAACTGTCCGGTTATGATATCTTAGAAAGTCTCTTCAACAAACTTAGTAGAGTTAGAGATGATAGATTTCAATGTTATTTTCGACATGGATTAGCTCTATTCTTGTTATGCCTCAATTGATTGTAGAATTAAAATTGTTCATTTTAAGTTTCCTAACGAACCAGTCCTTAAATGGAGGGGTAGCACTATAATGCTTAAGGGTTAGTTTATTTCGTACCTTAAATCGAGGAAAATAATATCCAAGGGATGTGTATATCATCTTGTGTGAGTCAAAGACGTTAGTTCAAAGACTCCTAGTATTGAGTCAATTCTAGTAGTAAATGAATTCTCAAATGTGTTTCCTGAAGATCTTTCTTGAGTTCCATCAAAAGGTAAATCAAATTTGAAATAAAACTTCTTCCAAATACTGATCCCATATCTATTCTGCCATATAGAATGGCTCCAGTAGAACTCAGTGAGTTAAAAGAACAGTTAAAGGACCTTTTAGGCTAGGGGTTCATCAGACCCAATATTTCCCTATGGGGCGCACCAGTTTTGGTCATTCTAAATAAAGACAGTTCACTCAGAATGTGTATAGACTACTATCTGTTGAACAAGGTCACAATCAAGAACAAATACCCACTTTCTAGAATCAATGAATTATTTGACCAACTTTATGTTGCCAGTTACTTTTCTAGGATAGACCTTAGATTAGGCTATCACCAGCTCTGATTCAGAGAATGTGACATTCTGAAAATAAATTTTCAAAACTGGTATGGTCACTTTGAGTTTTTATTCATGTACTTTGGTCTAAAAAATGCCCCAATAGCCTTTATAGACTTAATATATCGCGTATTCAAGTACTATCTAGACATGTTTGCTATCGTTTTCATCGATGACATTCTTGTCTATTCTTGTAGCAAGAATGATTAGGCAGATAACCTCAGAATTGTACTTTAGACTCTCAGAGCCCATCAGCTGTTTAAAAAATTTAGTAAGTGCAAATTTTGGCTAAGGTCAGTAGTCTTTCTTAGTCTTATTGTTTCTTATGATGGCATTATAGTTGATCCTTAAAAGTCCAAAACGGTGATAAACTGGCCAAGACTAATTTCTCCATCAAATATAAGGAGTTTCTTAGGTTTAGATGGTTATTACTGTTGGGTAATTGAAGGTTTTTCATCTATTGCATTCCCCATGTCCAAATTGACTCAGAAGAAAGTCAAGTTTTAGTGGTCAGATTCGTGTGATAAGAGTTTTTAGGAGTTGATGACTTGACTCACTACAGCCCTAGTTTTAACTCTACCAGATGGTTTAGATGGATTTGTTGTGTACTATGATGTATCTAGAGTAGGTTTGGGTTGTGTCCTTATGCAAAAAGGTAAGGTCATAGCCTATGCCTCTAGATAGATTAAACCCCATGAGAAGAATTACCCTACCCATGAATTTGAGTTAGCAGCTGTAGTGTTTACCTTATAAATTTGGAGGTATTATTTGTATGGGGTGCATGTTGATATGTTTACAGATCACAAAATCTTGCAGTATGTGTTTTATTAGAAAGATTTAAATTTGCTTCAGAGAAGATGATTAGAATTTTTGAAGGATTATGAGGCATTATTTGGAGGCATTATTCGTATGCTCTCAGTAGATTGTCTATGGGTATTGTTTCTCATGTTGAGGATGATAAGAAGAAGTTAGCTTAAGAAGTTCATCAGCTTTCCCGACTAGGTTTTCCCTTAGTCAATTTAGCAGAAGGTAGTGTGTAGGTGCAGAATAGTTCAGAATCATATTTGGTTTCTAAAGTGAAGGAAAAGCAGGACAAAGATACCAGTCTCGTTAAGTTGAAAGACTCAGTCAAAGATTAGAAAGTAGAGGTTTTCTCCCAAGGGGAAGATGGTGTATTGTGTTGTCGGAGTTGATTGTGTGTGCCAGGTGTAGATGAATTGAGGAAGCGTATTCTTGCAGAAGTGCATGGTGCGCATTACTCTGATCATCCAGGGGCCACTAAGATGTACCACAATTTGCGAAATATTTATTGGTGGATTAGGATGAAGAGATATATTGCAAATTTTGTAGCTAAGTGCTCTAGGTGCCATCTGGTTAAGATTGAGCACCAGAAGCCTAGTAGGTTCATGTAAGAGTTTAGTATTCCCACATAGACATGGGAAGAAGTGAATATGGACTTTATGATAGGTTTGCCTCATATCCGCCATCAGCATGATTTGATTTGGGTTATCATATATAGAATGAACAAATCTACTCATTTCTTGATAGTTCATACTCTCTATTAAGCCGAGAACTACACCAAACTCTATATCAGCGAGTTGGTAAGGTTACACGGAGTCCTAATGTCTATAATTTGAAAAAGAGGTACCTAGTTTACCTCTTACTTTTGGAAAGCATTCCAAAAGAGTCTTAGTACCCAATTTTACCTCAGTACAACTTTTCACCCTCAGATAGCTGGTCAAGCAGAAAGAACCATTCATACTCTAGAAGATATGGTAAGATCCTGCATTGTATATTTTAAAGGTAGTTGGGATGACCACTTGCCCATGATAGAATTAGCATATAATAACAGCTATAATTCCAATATTCAAATGGCTCCATTTGAGGCTGTTTAAGGTAGGAGATGTAGATCTCCAATTGGTTGGTTAGAGGTGGGTGAGGCTACTATAGTAGGGCCTGACTTAGTATTTGATGCCTTAGAGAAGGTTCAGTTGATAAGAGAAAGGCTTAGGGCAGCCCAGAGCCTACAAAAATCCTATTCAGATGTGAGGAGAAAATATCTCGAGTTTGAGATTGGTGATTTTGTATTCTTGAAAATCTCACCCATGAAGGGAGTGAAGAGGTTCGACAAGAAGGGAAACTCAGTCTCTGGTATGTCGGTCATTATAGAATTTTCATCCATTTTGGAAAGGTAGCTTATGAATTTGAGTTTCCTTCAGATCTAGCTTCAGTACACCCAGTATTATACGTCTCCTTGCTAAATAAATGCATTGGTGACCTAGAAGTCATAGTTCCGTTAGGGGCGTAGACATTCAAAATTACCTTTCTATCAAAGAGGTTCTAGTGCAAATCCTCGATCATCAGATTTGCAGAATGAAGAACAAAGAAGTTCCCTTTGTTAGGTTCTTTGGCCTAATCAGTCTGTTGAGGGAGCTACTTAGGGATAAGAAATAGATATGCAGACCAAGTATCCTTAACACTTCTCTGCAAACTCAGATTTAGCATAAGGTAATAGTCTTCCTCAGATTTACTCAGTTCCATAGTTAGTTACAGTTATAAACTTGGTATTAATTACCATTGCATATCATCTTCATGACAACCATGCATTCATGAATCAGTTCTGCCATGTTCTCATGAATCAGATATGCATGTTAAGTATGGAAACTTAGCTTATCAGTAGCTTCAGTCATCTATTCTCTATTTTAGCTTACCTACTGATCATTATAGTAGGCATCATGACCAGAGAAATTGGTCTGTGACACATATATCCTCTTAAGATAAAATGGTTCACTTCAGTAGAATAGCGGTACCTCAAATTGTACACAACAACAAATTTACTGAATGGTAGAAAATTACACTTGACTTTGTATAAGAAAGAGGATCTTTTAACATAAAAATTTTGTTCTAGTATTTGAGGAAAAAATAGATGTTTCTTCTGAAAGAATTAAAGGTTCATGATGAGTTGCACTTATTCAGATGGTCAACCCGTATGTGGG
>NW_025835019.1:240127-245240 GCF_002878395.1 Capsicum annuum
GGAAACCTATACCAAGCCTTGTACTACTATAGTGTGCAAATGGGACCATAGCCCGTCCTGAATGAGTGATAGAGGATGTCCTCATAAATATGGGTAAATTTATTATTTCTGTGGTCTTTATTGCGTTAGATTTTTAGGTAGACAAAAAGGCACAAATCATCTAGGGGCATCCATTCTTAGCAATAGAAGAAGCGTTAAATGATGTACGAGAGGGTACACTCAAAATGAGGTTGGAGGATGAAGAGGCGATTTTTAAAGTTAAACAATCACTAAACACACTATCCCACTATAAATACTTTTGCGTGATTACTGTTATTGAATGGGATAAGTGTGGGATGGTTAATTAATCAAAGGCCTCTTCTGACTACTTCATTGAGCTGCCTAAGCCAAAACCACAACAGCACGTCATAAAGAAAATGGATCTTCCTGAAAAGGCTAAAGTTGAAAAATTTGCTGCACTTGATACTTCACACCAAATAAGGGTGAATAGAGTAAGAAGATGGAGAGTAAGTGTGAGAAAGAGAAGGAAAGAGAATGACTAAATCTTAATTAGGTAGTGTCACGATAATAAATTAGGAGCTACTTGGGAGGCAACCCAAGTTAAGTAGGTATGTTTTATATTTTAGTTTTTAGTTTTACTTAACGTAGTTTTTTAGTTTTTAATTAAGTCGTAAGTTAATGGAAAGTTCGACTATCAAAAACCTGAGCTAAGGGGCATGGCAAAACCTGAGTGTGGGGTCCCATAGACCCCCTTTTATGCATAAAGATGCTACTATCTAGGCCTAATAGACTCAGGGAGTATTTCTATCTCTTACTTTTAAGTTGATTTTTATGTGTAGGTTGGGAAATTCTCAATTTTTGGCTCAATTTAAAACTCAATTTAAAAATTTGTGTAAGATATTTTTGTTGGTGCTATTTTTGATTACATAGTGGAAGTGTTTTGTTTGGTAAAAGCATGTTGACTGTGCAAATTGCTATTGTTAAGACTCTTAGGCTCATGTTTATGATTACTGTACTTGTTTCCTTAAAACTGAATTTGTGCTATTGTTTGGTTAATATTCTATGATGATCCTATTAAGTCAAGCATGTTCCATGTGCATATGAGGTGTTGTATATTCCTTGTCGCATATGATGTCTAGAACTTCCCCGGTGTATGTATGTGTAAAGCAAAATAAGAAATTTGGGTTTAGGAGATGATATATTCATTTCTTTGGTAGCCTTGTTTTTACCTTCTTTTTGACCTATCCTTTGGGTATAATCCTAGTAAGCCTCATTGATCCGTTAGCTTTTTTTTTTTGCAGCCGCATATGTAGCCTAATTCCCTTCTTTGATAGATCTTAATTTGAACCAAATTTCCTATGTGCTTTAATGAAATATTAATTAAGTAATGTGAAATTGAAGGAGATAAAGGTAAAAATTGAAGCACCAAAGTGATTGTTAGTGTTCGAAAAAGAAATGTTATGTGTTGTGGTAGGGAGTTGAGTAATAAAAAAGAATAAAATTTTGTTCAAATTGACTGAGTTGTGCCTAAAATAATCCCACCATAGTGTTGAAAATGAGCTTAATAATATGGGGTGAAAACAAAAGAATGGGGTAGATAAAAGTGGTGTGATTTAGTTGTTAGATTGGTTTTAACTATAAAAAGTGATGTATTAAAGCGCTAAGGGAAGATAGTCACTATTATTCCAAAATAGTTCCTACACGTCCTTTAGCTTACATTACAACTCTAAAAAGACCTAATTTATCCTAATTTCACCATTCTAATAATAGTTGAGTATTACACTAAGTTCAAGCCTATGGTTCATTTTCTGTAACTTGTGAATTCCTTATGAGAGTGAGCAGAATTTTATTCTTATACCCATTGAGTTATGAATTGCTTTTACATGAGTGTTTTGGGTAACTCTATTGTTGTGAGGGGCACATATTTTATGAATTTGGGTGATTTGTATGATTTCCTTGATTGAGGAATATGCATGAGTTTGCCAATTGGAGAGTCAATTCTTGAGGCTAGGATGTTTTAGAGTAGTGTTCATGAGCTTTCAACAGTATAAATAACATGCTTAGTAAAAAACATACATTCTGTGTAGTCATTATAGTATTAGCTTGAGTGTCACATGTAGTGTAAGTGTAGAGTCTCCTTAGTTGATGATTCTTATAGTTAAGAGTTGTTAGAGTATGAACAAGGCTTTAAGTGTAGGGTGGTGATGTTGCATGTATTTATGCTTTCTATTGTCACTATTATTGTCTTTTTAGCTTGTTGTCAAGATGATTCAGATGATATATAGGTTGATAATGGGACAAATGTGCATTTAACTGTAAAAGTAGGTGATTACAATGTTTAAAGTGAATTCTAAACAAGTTTGCACTTAATTGAGTCATTTTGAGTTAAGTCAAGGAAACTAGCGTACTAGATTGAGCTAGTTGCTTGTCTAGTCTATCCTGTTTGATTATAATGTGTTCAATGTGTTTCTAATGGCTTAAACATGTAATTATATGTTTAAAAACTTGTTGGTAATGTGAAAAGTTCAATTGGATCAAGATAAAAGTCAAATCAATAAGTTAAAATTCAACGTGAGCAAGCCTAGTCTTAGCTCATGTTTTGAGTTGTTTTTCTTGATAATGTGTTGTTTTGATCTAGAATCCGTGGTGTAAATTGATTTAGGGGGCATTTTAAAATGGATATGGTGATATAAGGACAATTTAAAGGCTGGAAATCCATGGGAAACACACCACAAAGGCTGGAATAAAAGGATGGGCAAGGAGCCCTTAGAAAATATTTTGGAGACAACTTCCAGAGAGCACTCGCATTAAGCTCATGTCACGACCAGCAGATCTCATTTCCAGAGCTCATGTCATGACTTCCACATCTCCTTTCAACATCTCTTGGTGTGAGCTCCACTTCCCTTTTGCATTAAGTGCTTTGCAAGGTCCAATTCGCATAGGGCCAAAATTGCAAGTAAAATCCCACATGGCTTAGGATTAGCCTATACCTATAAATAGAACATTGTATATTTTTTGTAATAATCTTTGAACGTCTTGGAGCATCAAGGGCCTGCTAATATACCTTTTTTATTTAGGTTTTACATTAATTCTGTAGGTTTCTTTTAGATTATATCATGTATTCAACATTTTGGATCATGATTACGACTATGAATGGCTAGAAACCTACCTTCCCGGGTTAAAGCCAAGAACATGAGTATTATTATTTTGGATTGAGTTTGTTTAATTTTGATTATCATATTTGGTTTCTTTTTTATTATTTATTTAATTATTTTGAGGATTCATTACCCTTAGAATACATCAATTGTCAACATTGTGATCTCGGGAGAGAGAATAGGAAGATAGAACGTAGGAATAAACAAATTATGGTTTGTATTCTTTTATGAAATAAGGAATTCAAATTAGCATCTAGTAAAAGAATGTTCTTTGATGTGTTACTTGATTCGCACGTAGGAACATAGCTTAAAGAACTTAAATCGATTATTACATCCCCGCTCAATCATGTATTTGTAAGGCCCAAATTAGGTAAACGATTAGAGATCGAAAGACCATGATCATGCAATAAAACCGAATAATCAACAACCAAGATACGCAAGTG
This sequence comes from Capsicum annuum, assembly GCF_002878395.1. Classification (NCBI taxonomy): domain Eukaryota; kingdom Viridiplantae; phylum Streptophyta; class Magnoliopsida; order Solanales; family Solanaceae; genus Capsicum; species Capsicum annuum. The sequence goes on from NW_025835019.1 coordinate 243,726, forward strand.
AATGAATAAAGTTCAATAACATAATGTGGTTGTTCAGAGTGCTTTAACCCTTTTCTTTAATCAATTGATTTTTTCAAGTATTTTATTTTACGTATTGTTTCCTTTACTTTAGTTTACAATTTTCCAAACTCTTTTTCATTACCTTTTCATCAAATTAATCTTAGAATTTAAACTTGAATTGAATAATTGTTAGATCAATTCCCTATGGGATTGATACTTGACTTCTTGTAGGCCACTTTACTACATGGTGGACCACTTACACTTGCGTGTGCACTTGGGCACTTTCATGTACATATCTGCATTATCTTTGGAGCTCAGTTGGCATTTTCCTAATGAGTATCACATGATTGGTACTAATACTATACGTATGCAGCGTGTAGATCATGGAACGGGTTATTGCCATTGATATGTGTGTCGTGTGGAGAAGCTATGGTTTGGTGACTTAGAGTGTGCTCCTGACATTTGGAGTATTATTTACCTCCTTCTTATTTACTAGAGTAACTTAATGTTCTATTCAGAGATGAGTTTTATTGGTATATTAATTTGTACTTCACTTCGAGTTCTTTTTATGTAGAACTTGTTGTACTAACACCACTATGTTTTGGGATTATATTATGTATTAATCTTGTATTTCAGATATTCTGCATTTTTTCCTTATTTTGTTTGGAAACGTCATCATGATCTAAGAATTTTGGTCATGACACTCCACCAAAAAATAGGCTGACCCCAAATCCTCTAAATGATTTTTAAAATCGTTGATATAAACCTCTGACTCTCTTATCTAATGTTGCACAAAAACTCTAGAAAAAACATGCCAAAGTCTTATTTGCATCTATCAATAACCTCATATCATCCATCAATAGGACAATAGCAATGCACTCAAGGATTCAAGAAATACCTACACAAAACAACAAATCAAGAATAAAATTTCCAAAGAATGTTATGTGGCCTCCTCAAGCTAGGATACAAACCTCTTCTGACAAATCTACAAGACATTACTAAGTATTTATCTCTTGTACCAACATCTTGATAAACCAAAGCTCTGATACTAATTTGTCATTATCCAATTTCTCAGGTCATAATGGCATATCCTATAACACACTAGTAGGTAAGGCATCATATAGTTTGAAACTACTGACAATGGACTATCATAAAATATTAAAGGAACAACAAAAGAAATATAATTAGGTGGCTAATATATTAAAGAGAACCCTATGACCTAATGGAGTTAGGAAAATAGATTCTAATATAATAAGCGTACAAATTCAAGTACTAAATAAATATACATTTACAACCTATCTATTAATATAATATAGAGATCGGTCTGATACATAAGACGAAGAGGAGTAGTACTCCAAACTCTAGGACATCACCCCAAAACTAGATCCATAGCTGCTCCGCAAGATCCACATAACCATGGAGAGAACTCAAATTATGATTTGTAGGTTAAGAAGTGTAGTATGAGTACAAAAAATGTGGTACTAAGTAGGCAACTATCAATTGAGCTCTAAGTTA
>NW_025835020.1:0-2323 GCF_002878395.1 Capsicum annuum
TATATATATATATATATATATATATATATATTGTTGTTGTATTTCACAGATTTGTGTCTTATATTATGTATGTGCTCTTGAAATTCTAGAAATTCTAGGACTATTGGATTTTATAAACCTTTTTCGAGGGATATACCAGAGATGAGTCATGGATACTAGAAATATCGAAAACACCAAAAATACTAGAACCACTAGAAATTTAGGAAATACTGGGAATATTGAACTTTTATAGACCTTCTCTGAAGGTTATACCAGAGAAGTTTCATAGATATTAGTTGTTTACGGGTTGACGAACCCTCTATGGGTACTACATTGGTAGCCTTTCCTCTGTAGGTGTATACAAGGTAGTATATGGTATAACGAACCCTCCATGGGTCCTACATCGGTAGACTTGTCTCTGTAGGTGTATACGGAGGTTGTAAGACAACCTCATGCTTCACCCTCATTATCATTATCATCATTTTCATCATCATCATCATCATTCATATTGTGTTTACTTTAATATGGTTGTGATGTGATTGTACTTCTACTTTGACTTAATACCTTTCTAATTGTTCTATCTTCTTATACTTATGCTCAAAGATCTTGTATGTATATTGTCATTCCTTGTCCCTTGTATGTGATATACTGTATACTTTTGCTCTACTTGGTTATGTTATTTTAATATATGAGATACGTATATTAAAACTATTAGTGCAAGTTGTGTGGGCTACCATTGTGACATTTTCTTATTATAGGTGACGTTCCCTTAGTGTGTATTTTGTATGTTTTATTATCTACTTTTCTTGGTCGACCTATGATACCTATTGAGTACAAGTGGATTATACTCACTCCTACTATGTCCTTATGGTGGAGTGACATGACCCGAACCAAGTCTTAGTTGTGTTGGGAATCTAAAGTTTGACTGGGACCGAAGACCACCCCCAACACCCTACCATGACTGCCCTGTACCCTATGTTGGGTGAATTCTGAACATATAAATAGATAGAACAATTATAATTGAAATACATTTAATAATGTTCATAACCATAACCATCCAAACATCTAACTGGTGTCAGCCCTAATACTAATACCAATGCCAAAGATGACACCAATACCGACACCGCCTATGCCCATAGTAGTCACCAAAAGCCTCTAACAAAAATACAATAACATTTGGTCAGGACATGACCCCAACCATAGCCAAAACCAAAGTCTAATAAATAAATAATAATATGAAAAGAAGTACATACAATGAAATGCAGTCCTCCAAAGTATCGAAGATCACTACTTCAGTCAGACGCGAATGCTTTCCCCAAATCTAAGTCTCTGAGCCGGAGTAGTATGGTAGGTTCCTGTATCACATGGTGATACAATGTCTGAAGAAGGGTTAGGGAGTGAACTCTAACATGTACTCAGGATAAGGATAACATAATTACATTATTCAAAACCGAAGTAACTAGCCATATGAAACCACATACATATATATATATCATACCGGGAAGGAGATCTAGATTTAACATAAATTTAATACCTTAAACTTGGGATTGTGTAGCTCTATCATACAAAATCCACCCATGAGCTATAGGGGTTTAGCTCCCCCTGCTTAAGGAAACCCAATTCGTGTTATACGTACGAGCTGGAGAAAAAACTGAGATGACTATACATCTCCCAAAATATAAGTGTGACGATGCACACGGTCACCAAGACCAACCTCACATCGACAAATGTTAGTTTTTAGTTTTGGTCACCCTGGATCACCACCTTCCATAGCTTTGCTAACATATCCCCTTTAAGCCTTTATTAAAACCATTCACACACAACCAACCAATTAACTAGGAGTCCCTTTTTATTAGGTGTTAACAATTGGTATCTTCATCCCAAACTAGAGCTTGCAAGTCTATCCATTTATGCAATACCAAAGCCATTACACCAATTTCACTCCAAAGTTTCTATTTAAGCCAATACCATGGCAACTTTGAGACAAAATCATTCTCATAGGCATTTTAATAAACATGTTGAGTGCATAAGAGTTTTCCAAAACCAAAACCATATGTTAATTGACCATTCCCATGCAACCACATGTTCAAACCATAATTATAACATAAAAACCATAGTAAAAATATGGGAAAATATTATCCAACAAAGAACTACAAAAACCCCTCAATACCTACTTCAAAACCTAAAACAATAGCACAATAATGCCATAAAATTATTCATTAAAACATGTTGTTTATCGTGTGAACCAAAATATCAATGGTAACTTCTCTGATCAAAATTGATTCGATGTTGGCTAGATCTAAAACATTTGAGACCTTGGGGTAGTCTTTCTCTGCCAGTGATA
>NW_025835021.1:0-2070 GCF_002878395.1 Capsicum annuum
TGGATAATGTACACCTTAATGAAGGCCTTTAAGCTTAAGTTAAGGGTGGCTATAATAGGGGTGCGTAATAAGAATATGGAAGAAAATGTTAATACTCCCAGCCTAGTGTGAGAAAATAAGCTAATTGAAAAAGGTGTTCACAAATTAAAATATAGGGAGAAATAGAAGGATAAATTAGTGTTGGAAAATAGAGTGAATTGATAGTTCTTTTAATTAAATGCTTAGGAGCAATAGTCACTATTCCTATAAATAGTACCTACCTATCTCGAAGCCTTTATTACAACCCGAAAAAGACCTAGTTGATCCTTCACCAAAACATTTGACTATTAGTGGAGTAGAATACTAAGGGTAAGCTTATGGTTCGTTCACTAGCATGTACGAATTCTTTGATTAGGAGTGAGTGATTTGATTTGATACTTCCCTATTATTGCATAGTTACCATTATGAGTGAATATGGAGAAGTTTCCTATAGTGAGAATGCAGGCGGATAAAAGCCAGATTACTTATTGTGTTTCTTTAATTGAGTTTGCCAACATGTTAGAAATTCATTATTGAAGAGAGAAGAATTTGTACTAAAATGTTTTTTGAGCTCAAAATTGTTTTGACAAGATGATGTAAGAATTTGTTATTGCAAAGTGTAAGTGCTCATGGCAACATAACTTTGAGATTGTGATGAAAAAGGAAAGGAATTATGTTTTTGAATTCATGTGTTCGAGGACGAACAATGTTTTAAGTGTGGGGTGGTGATCTTTCCCATATTTATATGCTTAAAGCACCAATATGCACCCAGATTTGAACTTACTTTAAGAACTTTTGTATGAATTCTTTAGTATAAATCAGGTTTTATTCTGTTTTGTGCCTAATGGATATGATTAGTACTTTCAGAATCAAAATCATAAAGAATTATGCATAATTGGATACAAAGGAGGATATGGAAGTAGTAATGGAATGTAAGGGACTGAAATTAAGGTAAAAAAGGGAAGTTGGAACGAAGAAATCCTTATTTGAAGACACTCCGCGTCACGATGAGCAACAAAATTGCAATTGTCAAATTCTAGTGAAGGTTTGTGAAACCACCGCGTCGCGGAGAAGTTTTGATTATCAGAATTGGTGACCTGAATGTTTAGCGCATCATGGAGGATGATTATTTCGCAATTGTCCCAATCCAGTGGCTCACCGCAATAGTGGCGCGTCGCGGTGAGGGTGCATTTTACAATTGTTGGGGTGTACTTAAGCTCCTCAATTTCCCAGATTTTAATGGAAAATAGGAATAAAAGGTATGGCGCGACGCTCCGGGTGGATAAATTGGGAATATTTTAACTATTTTATCCCAGCTATAAAAAGAAAAATCCAAGATAATGTGGGGGACTTTTTGTCAAGTAGAGCAGCGACGGAAAAATAGAAATCTCTCTCTTTTAGGGTTCATAAACATTCTTTTGAATTTCTTTATTTCAAGGATTGATTTGGGTATGATTTGTTACTTATTTTGGATGGTTAATTAAAACATGAGTAGCTAAACACCCCCCTTTTTGGGGTTGAGGCTAAGAACATGAGTACTCTTTAATATTCTTATTCATAGTTTCTTTTTGGATTATCATATGGGTTGTTCTTAATTTCTTGAGCTTACTATTTTAATAATTGGACACCATTAGAATAAATTTATATTTCTAGGTGAATCCAGGAAGACAATCATAGGATAGAATGAAGAAATTAGGGAGCAAGGTTCTTATTCTTTTATAAAATAAGGGATTTGAATTAGCATCTAGGATAGGGATATACCTAGAAGCCTTGCTTGGTTCACTTGCAGGAAGACAACTTCATGAATCTAGAAGATTTGTTGTAACTCTGCGGGAGTTGTAGTTACAACATTCAATTGATAGAAGATATGAGGTCGGGACACTAAGATTGTGGCATAAACCTTGCGAACCATCAACCCAATAACCAATTAGACTGTGAAAAGAATAGAGAATTGTATGATTGTTCACTATACCTCAACCCTGGTATCGTCATCATTATTGATTACAACCGTTGCTTACTTTTCTTTAGTCATCACTAATTATTTACTGTTTA
>NW_025835022.1:0-1021 GCF_002878395.1 Capsicum annuum
TTGCCCGAGTTAGTGCATAAATCAAATGAGTTAATCTCTTAGCCTTTCTACTGATCTCTCTTCTCCCATATAGAGGACAACATATCCTCCATGGAAAAGTTTACACTGTCGCCAGAAATTCGTACCACAGCGAAAGTCTTGAGAAGGCATGACTAGTAATCTCTCAATATCACTTTTATGACTTTCTTGACGTCTCTTGCAATTATTTTTGAATGGACATAGAGAGCAATTGTGCTTAGTTTGATTTTTCCATTCAAATATAATTGCAAGAGACATCAAGAAATTCATAAAAGTTATATTGAGAGATTACTAGTCATACCTTCTCAAGAATCTCGTTGTGGCAAGAATTTGTGGCGATGTTGTAGACTTTTCCATGGAGGATATGTTGTCCTCTATATGGGATAAGAGAGATCAGCAGAAAGGCTTAGAGATTGAGCTCATTTAATTTGTGCATTAACTCGGGCAAAGGTTTTTGATAGGGTAATGAGCCTGGAGTTATGTAACATTTGATAGGCTTGGTAGAGATAGTTTAGATCAAACATTACATAACCCATTTCTAATTAATTTATCAAATCTCTTGAAGGTTGGTTGAGTAGGCTGCATTAACCAACACTTAAGAAAAGTGAGCTATTCAACTATTGGGACTACTTCTTGAGTGTACATCAACATATTTTGACCTAAAACAAACATAGCAACCCTCCATGTATCATTTAAGGCTTCTGAATAAAGTGTTCTAAAGGCCTTCTACAATGCCACAACTTTGAAGAAAGTTTTCCTGATCGAGCTCACAAAAGACCAGCAACTCTATAACAACTTGAAAGATGACAACGACAAACTTGAATACCAAATTGGCAAGCTGGAGGTAAGCTTGAAAATTATCGAGATTCATATACTACAACAAGCATCTGATCTTTTATAAGATATGTTGAAAGCATGCTAATGCTAGAAAACACTATCAATTATATCCATATTGCTAAGGATGTAGTGATACTCAATCTATCTTTCAATTTTCTTTGTGGTT
>NW_025835023.1:0-1088 GCF_002878395.1 Capsicum annuum
ATTATTTTAGCCTTTGTAGGTTGCCGACTCTATTTCACAACCCTCGTGAACTTAAAGTAATGATTTTTATGTTGAATCATGATTAGGAATATCAGTAGGTATTCCCGAATAGGTTTTGGATTTTTCAAAATTTATTTGGATCATATTTAAAAGTAAAAACTATTGGATTGATGTGATCTTGACGCGCTGCATCACCCACCACGTCAATGAATATTTTCCTCCAGCTCTCAGTGTAAATTTTGGTGAACCAATGCAAACTCGACGTTGTGCATTGGCCATCATATCGATGAAAATGATGCGGTGCATCGATCTATGTATCGCTAGGTTAGTTTTCAGTCATTAAAATCTGCGTCCTCAGGGGTAATTGGGTATTTTTCCCATGTCTATCAGCCCCAAAACACGAAATTAAATCCTTGCAAGAGCAAAAACTATTCAATCTTCACAAATTGCTCTCAAGAACAAACCCTAGGAGATTTCAAATTCAATTCAAGGCTCAAGAACTTACCATAAATCTTTCAGAATTTAATTGTTATGGTATGTCAAGTGTTCATTCAAGGGTCCCTTCCACCCTTGGAGTTCAAGAATCTATTTTTTTAAAACGTCAAGTGTATTGATTATATGAATTTCATGTTGGATTTTATTATATTCATTATTATAATGATTAATTGGGTTTCTAATCCATGTTTTGTTACAAGTTTCATGTGGAGTTATTTGAAATCTGTATGGAATCATGTAAATCTATGCTAAACTCTTAAAAGTGTAAATGGGGATTAGAATTATAGTGCTTATATGTGGTTAGTGTCATGTGCATGTATGATGTCCTCCAAGTGTTTGATAAATTGCTCATGTAAACAAAGAAAAAGGGAAAACATTCATGTCATGTTAGCTTATGTGCAAGTTGTATTATGCAAGGGTTTGATGGAATGTTTCAATGAATGAGTTATGATTAAGTGCATATGGTTATGCCTTTCAAGTTTATGCTATGATTTATTTTTCATGCTATCGAGTCCTAGGGGTATCAAATACCCAAAAACTTAGTTTTTTACCTAGAGTTGTGGTAGTTATAGAATAGTCTCAGTAGTGTAATG
>NW_025835024.1:0-1362 GCF_002878395.1 Capsicum annuum
TGACGAACTGGGTGATTTACTATATATCAAATAAAAGCTCTTTGAATTAGATTTCCAACGATACCAATTTCACCTAAATTCGATATCGGAGCAAAGAGTTATCCCCATTTTATTCCAACATGTCAAGCTGGAAAACGGTGACGACGTTTCTGACGGGCTATCAAGTTTATGACGACTTTTTTGACTATGTCATCACATTTTGACAACATTTCTGATGATGTCGTCAGTCCTGGGTAGAAAATCAAGAATTTGGACCCCTTTTGTGATGACCATTAGTGACGGCCTATCACGAACCTGACGGCCTGTCACAAATGGCATCAAGTATATTTTTCCAGCAATTCAAGGGCATTTTTGCAAGGGTATTTTGGTTATTTTCTTTTTCTTCCATGACTTATAACCCTAAAGAGGCGTAATTTTTCCAATTTTTCTTCAGATAAGCATCTCAAAAACCCTCTCTTACACTCTCAACCACAAGATTAGGGTTTCCATCAAAATCATCTCTCAAAAGCAAGATTCAAGCCTTTTTCCAAGATAATCAAGAATTAAGTTTCCCAATCCAAGAACTCTCCTGCAAATCATCAAGGTTTCCTTTCTAAGATATGCGTGTGTTTATTCATGGACTCCTTTCATCCATGAAGTTCAAGAACCCTTTTCTAAAACTATATATTATGGTTTTCATGTTATGAATGGATTGTTGATCATGTTTATCTGTTGAATGATGCCAAGATAGAATTTTTAGTGTTATTATGAATCTATGAAATCGTATGAGTTGAAAGCATGTAAGTTTAATTATTTATGATGAGTAATTGTATAATTTACACCTATGCCTAAGTTGTGCATGTAAGCTGTTTGATAAAATACCTAAGAGACTAGAAATCATGCATTATAGCTAAATTGTGACTAAGGGAAGGATTCATAATAGGCCTCTATGATTCAATGTCATCCATTTTGATAATGTGTCTTGTGAACACTGTTGGATTACTCATGAACTAGTCTTATGGAATTATGCTATGCTTACTTGCAAAACCCACTCATGTACAAAATGTAGAATACCCATGTACTTCATGAAATTCCATAAGTTATGATATTATCGATTGTGTTTGTAATATGTAATGAGCATGATATTGAAAGATATGCAAGTATATACATGTTGTATGAAATTCCCTTCCATGAAATAGATTGTTCAGAACCATGCTTAGTATGAAATCCCTTATTTATGATATTGTGGATTATGGACTCTACTCTTATGATCAAGTCAGTCATGTGAGTCAGTTTCCTTCCATCGAGTCCGGGGGGTACTTGTACCCAAAAATAATAGCTGTGTGCCTAGAGCCATGTCATGTTTTCACGATACTCTCAGTC
>NW_025835025.1:0-1022 GCF_002878395.1 Capsicum annuum
ATGAACTCCTTATTCAGACAATTCAGTTAGTTAGAGGCTTTTCAGACGACAGTATGTTCAGACAGTTTATTTCAGTTCATGTTTTGGTATTGATATACCGTACTCTCAGATATTATGTTTTATCCATTTTGAACATTATGACATGTTTCAGTCTATTATTTCCATATTTTACATGATGTAATACAGTATTCATGTACAGATTTTAGTCATGGGTTAGCTTGTGGTCCTTTAGGGTCATGAGCACGGTGTAGTGTGCCAAGTACCAGATTTGGGGCATTACAGGTTGTTTCCAATAGACCCTCAGCTCAAGTAAACAGTTCTAATAAAGGAAGAAATAGCAGTATAGAAACAAAAAACAATAGTAGGCAGCTAGTAACAGAACGGATCGAACAAAAAAACCCACAGATTCAACATAACTGTTCTTTATCTACTTTCAATAAATTAAATTGTAGCTCAATCAAAACAATATCAATCGAATAATCTCATCACTGTTCCATTAAAGAAAAAGGACAAATATAACTCACATAACGGTTGTACAACACTACAGCTTTCTCAGCTTCTTCGACAGTGCTCACGACTTCGATCAATCTACCTATTGTAAATAACCTACAAAAAAAACAAATTCAGTTCCACAAATAATAAAGTTCTAATTTTTTAATCTTTTGTAAAAAAAAGCTCAAAACTTAAGACATTATCAGTAATCTCAACAACACCAGTCTGTTGAAAAAGTTGAGTCAACCCTTCACTATCTATATCAAAAGGTAAATTCCCAATTAACAATTTCGCATCCTTAGGAGGTTCTTGATACTCCTTCTTTCGCTTTCGCTTTGCCTCTGCCTTCAGCTTCATCACTCTTTCCTTCATATGGAATGTGAAATATCGTAACGTATAATAGTCAACCATTATTGGGACTGTTTCTCTAATAAATGTGTATATTATCTTAATTTTTTCAACAAAAAATGAGTTAAAAAATTCAAAAAATGAGAAAAAAGATAAATGCAAATGCTGGCTTCTCACACATG
>NW_025835026.1:0-1121 GCF_002878395.1 Capsicum annuum
GAATGAGTATAACTAGATGTTAATCTGGTATTTTGGCTGATTTAGACGCATCAAATTGTAGAGAATCAAATTAGCTTTCCAACGATACCAATTTTGCCTTAATCCAATACCCGAGCGAAAGTTATGCCCATTTTTGTGAGAGATAGTAAGTATAGTGGATTGGTTAGACGCTGCCTAACCCAAGCATAGGCGATTGGTTAGGCGCCAGCCAACCCAAGCATAGGTGATCACTTGGGCGCCGCTTAAGCCAATTTCGGGTGTCAAAAACACTCCGTCTTGAGTTATTTTAAAGGCAATTAAGTATTTAAATACTCCTTACACGTCGCTAAACTTAACCCTATGAAATATATATCTTATAAACATATTACAACCCTATTTTCATCTCAAAGCTCATCATCCAAGAGCACAAAAGGAGAAAAACAACTAGGGTTGTATAATTAAGCTTGAAGATCCGATTTCAAGGAAATTCCTCCATCAATCATCAAGAATCTTCCTTCTCTATGGATTCAATTCGTTCATAGAGTTCAAGAATCAATCTTTAAATTACAAAAGCTTGGTTGATTGTGGTGATATGATCATACCCATATTGATGCTTGTTTGTTTTCCTCTTTTTCATTATAAAGTATGATTTCTATATTGTTGGGTGTTGATGATCATGTTGTTGATATTGGGTGATTCCCAAGATGGAATCTTTATATGTTTTTTTGTGAATTCATGATATATATGAGTTGGAAACATGTAAATTTGGTTGTTCATGATGTATAATTTGATGAATTCACCTATGCTTAAGATGTACATGTAAGGTGTTTGATAAAATGCCTAAGGAACTAGAAATCAGGCAATATAGCTAAATTGTGACTAAGTGAAGGATTCATGGTATGCCCTTACGTTCCAATGACTTTTATGTTGTTAATGTGCCTTGTAAATATTATTAGAATACCCATGAACTATTTTTATGAGATTATGCTATGTTTACTTGCAAATCCTACTTATGAACAAGATGTATGATAACCATGCAACCCACATGAACTTCCATGCTATTGGTATGTGTTGCCAATATGATTATGCAATGAACATGATATTAAGATTGTGCAAGTACTTCCATGTGATATGAAATCCTT
>NW_025835027.1:0-1346 GCF_002878395.1 Capsicum annuum
CCCTCCAGATGGGAGTAGAGGTTAGCACCGAGTGAACCCAAGGATGGGAACTCACCCGCCAATTCAGGGTATGATTCTTAGTAGTCATCTTTGTGTTCCAGAACTACGTAGCCAGCATAGGTTGAGATATCTTAACCCGTTAGATTAGGGTTGATAAGGTGGCTTAACTTGTCAGTTTAGGGTTCCCACTATTCTCATTAAGTACCCTCCAGATAAGGGTCACTCACAGGTTGTCCTTACCCGTGGCACGATATTGACACCCCTCTAATCGGACCAGAGATTAGACCCCAGCTTAGCCATAATGGCATACATGGGGCATGTCGGTTAAACACTATTTCCCACAGTTTTAGTATCAGTCTCAGTCTCAGTAAAAGAACTCAGGGCGTTCTTTAGATTTCAGTATACACAGGACTGTCAGATACAGCCATCCATGTTATCAGTTTCAGTATCAGTCATGACAGTTATCAGTAAACCATGTATTAGCTTATAGGTCATGCTATCACGTATCCATTGCCCCAGTTTTTATATATATGTGTTTACACTCCCACGTTCATATTAGTCAGTCAGTGTTGTTCATGCATGAAACCCTTTATGTTCAGCCTACCTTCCTTGTATACTCAGTACTCCAGTTGTACTGATGTATTTATGCTATGGTGTTTTTTTTTCATGTTACACCATAGGTTCTGAGACACGAGCTCCAGCCCAGCAGTAGCGGTAGCATTCCAGTCATAGAGACACAGTGAGTCCTTATTGATTCGAGGATATTATGATTTAATTCATTTATTTATTTCTTCCGTTCAGTTTTACGGAGTTAGTTGAAGACAAGTTCCTTCAACTCCTTATTCAGATAGTTTAGAGGCTTTCAGATTTACGTTTAGATTGAGTTGTTTAAGGTATTTTCACCCACATGATTGTATTCAGTTAAATCTTATGGTCTTACAGTTCTATGTATTCCGCATTATTATATCATGATTTGCAGTATACAGGTACAGATATCAGTCATGGGTTAGCTTGTGGTCCCTCGGGGTCATGAGCACCGTGTAGCATTTTGGTTCAGCGAATCTGGGTATTACAAACTTGGTATCAGAGCCTAAGGTTTAATAGATTCCTATGAAGTCTAAAATCCGCATCTAGTAGAGTCCTGTACATGGGTGTGTTGCGCGCCACATTTATGTGCGGGATGCTATAAGATGTTTTAGAAATAGTCCCCTTTCTTCATTATTCATGTCATGCTAGTGATCATAATCACAAGTTAAACTCTCAGTCTAATCCATTCTTTTCTTATTCCAGACCATGGCCCTAAAGAGAAGAAACCAGCCAACTCCTCAGCCCGAAGATCCTTTGGG
>NW_025835028.1:0-2291 GCF_002878395.1 Capsicum annuum
TCAGCAATGAAATATCAGTCTCTTAGTATATCAGTAATATAGTATCATATCCATCACTTATTAGTGATTTACATATCAATATCAGAAAACTCAGTCTTTCAGAATCTTATTAACAGTACATTATATTGTCAGTATTCAAACTCAGTAGTCCATATCTCTACAAGTTCAGTTACAGTTATGTATGCATATATGTACTCTCACATTCATATCAGTCAGTATTGTCCATGCATATAACCCTTTGTATTTAGCCTACCTCACTCGTATTCTTAGTACATTCAGACATACTGACGCATTTGCGCTATGGTGCTTTCTCTTATGTTACACCATAGGTTCTGAGGCATGAGCTCCAAATCAGCAGTAGATTTGAGGATCAGCTGTCAGAGTTAGACGTGAGTCCTCATCCTTCGAGGTTTCAGTTTTCACTTTATTTCAGTAGTTGGATTTAGTTGGGGACATGTCCCATCAACTCCTTATACAGTTCAGTTAGAGACTTTCGGACTAGATGTCAGATTAGATGTTCAGACTTCAGTATTTATGTTCCTTTTTGGTATTGATATATCATATCTTTCAAATATGTATTAGTATTGAACCTTATGGCCTTACAATTCATGTTTTCACATATTTTATGTGATATTATGCAGTTTACAGGTACAGATATCAGTCATGGGTTAGCTTGTGGTCCTTCGGGGTCATGAGCATCGTGTAGCATTTTGGTTTAGAAAAATCGGGGTGTTACAAACTTGGTATCAAAGCCTAAGGTTCAATAGTGTCCTAGGAAGTCTGAAAGCTACATCAAGTAGAGTCTAGTACATGGGCGTGTTGTGCAACACACTTATGTGCAAGAGGCTATGAGATGTTTTAGGAACAGTTTCCCTTCTTTCATGTCTCAAGATCGTGCTATAGCAAGTTTCTTTAAGGAAACCATGTAGATTCATATCATGTACCCATCATTTTTACTTTACCTTACTTTCAAGGTAATAGAAATAGTGAAGTTCAAAGTCCTAAAGACAAGGCTTTCTTAGACAGTCCCTTCGGTTAGTTATGAGATTAGCAACAGACTCAAATAGTATCCCATCAGTTCATTATTGTTCCAAGGTCGTACAGATTTTATTCATGATAATGAGAACTCATTCTTGAACCTAGAAGTTTAGCAGTAGTAGAGTTGGGATAGTATTATTCTATTTGATATGATTATGTATTCATGGGGATTAGATCAATAGGCTTGAACAGTAGGATCTAAACACTTAAGCTTACTGACTCAAAATTAAGCATGAAGGTGTGAATGTGATATTAGCAGTATATAAGGAAACACAATCAGATGATGTGTTTACTAAGACAGACAGGTATTCAACATAGTGTAGGTATGTGATGGTAGATCACGTACCTAAGCCAGGACCTCAGATTTCAGTAGTAGAGCTAGTATGTATTGAAAGCAGTAAGGGAAGACAATTCTAGACCCATTCTCATCTCAGTATAGAGTTTTTCACTTCAGCTATCATGAAACCAACTCAGGAATTGCATACCAACTCTATGGTCACGAACTATAATCAGGTATGAATTTAATTTCCAGCATAAGGAGTCCCTTTTACTCCACATTACGAGTCATGTTCCATGAGAACAATCTACTTTCACACACTTTCCATGGGATTATGTGCTTCTTCAATTCCTAGTATAAGGGGTTCAGTTCCAGCTCCCTCAGCATTCAAATCATGTCCCACGAGTACAGAAAACTCTAGAATCAGGTCATACAGCTCATGACTCATGTACGCATATCATGCTTTCCAGCATACTTAGCTTCCATGACTCATGCTATGCCCCTACAGATCAGATACATTTAGACTATGTCATGTATATTCTCAGTTCAGACCTTACTAGTAAATCCAAACTATTGATATTTTATTCCTCAAGTTTTAGTCATGTGTCAAGTTTAGTTTGTATCTATTCATGTTTTAGGTCCTCCTGATTTACTCCTCCAGTTAGCTCTCCTTATGGAACAATGTAGTGATGAGCAGTTGTTTAGATAAGAGAATATTGTTATGTGCTTACTTTGGACGAGGGTGTAGTTGTGAAGATAGGCTTGAATGCCATGATAAATGTGCAAGTAAACGTCTAGCAAGTGGTCGTATTTAGAAGTTGGGAAAGTACCAAGTGTAAGTGTACATTTAGATCCTTGACTTATGTCAGTCCCCAGCATGTAGCCATCAAAAACTCAGTTGCCAAATAGTTTCAGTATCCAGCACTCAGTGATCAGTGTTCAGTCCTTGAATTCAGTACAGAAGTACTGAATTCAA
>NW_025835029.1:0-1266 GCF_002878395.1 Capsicum annuum
TACCGGAAGATATTGTTCAACAACCAGAGATACCTAAAGTTGAGATAACTAATTTTTGTGCAAATACGCGAACTATAGGAATAGCTACAATTATTCAAGAACTAGCAAACAATTATCTCAATGGAAATCCCATATAGAGCTACTATTCGAGAGACCAATTAATGATCTATTCAAATTCAAGGGAACTACGACAGACTGATATGGAAGAAGTTAAACAATGGAATATGACGTTGCTTAATCCAGAAAAGCATCCACCTACAAGGGCAATTAAAAGGGAATTTATTTCAGAAGAATTATTAGCCAGATATTGCAAATTAATAGGAAACAAATATCCCGACCAACTATGCTCAAAATGCAATGGAGAAAATAACGTGATTCCAGAAGTCCAGCTAGAATAAAATAAAATCAACCAAGAAGATAAGGACGCCAGCTAGAAGATAAAAATCAACGGAGCAATGTACAGATAAAGACAAAAGACAAAAGAAGACAAGATAGAAAGGAACATGTGAATAAGTCTTCTTGATATAAGAATACGTAAATTATGTAAGCATTTATTAGTATTTACTATTCTTTGTTGACTTATCGTGTAAGCTATACTAGCCTTCTTGACATTTTTTTGGCCAAAAAGTCATTATTAGTGTTGTTTTTTGTAGAGATATTTTTCTACTTTTTGTAAGATTAGCACAAGTGTAAAGTTAGAAAAATTATAAGTTTTTTACTTTTTTGACATATGTAAAGTTAGGAATAGTGTAAATAGTTTATGCATTTTTATTTTTAGGATTATAAATATGTAAGTCATACGGCTATAAAAGGCAAGACTTTCACGTGTTGAAAGCAAGTCTTCTATCTTGTACACAGAAATTTTTGAATATTTAATAAAAACAGGTATATTTCTAAGGAAAAGCTATGGATAAGCAAAGTACAGATTTATCAAATCTACTAGAACAAGTATTTTCATTTATAATTATGAATAGCTAAATTCATAAATTCCTAACAATCATGATATAATATAATAAGCTCATACTAGTTACTTTATAGTAGAATTATTGGAAGAATAGCATGTTAAAAATTTTATTAGAAAAGTGGAAAAGGATAAAAATTTTCAAGAACTATGTCATCCTAAAGGTAAAATCGGTGAGGCAAAGAAACCGTGATAGAGGAGTAACCAGAGTAGAGGCGCTGTTTAGGGAAAAAGTATCTAGATTACCATGCTAATAGTGACCGAAGAACATGTTATTTAAGAATAATCTAGTATATAGTGATCTA
>NW_025835030.1:0-1425 GCF_002878395.1 Capsicum annuum
ATATATATATATATATATATATTTATTTATTTATTTATTTATTTTTTACTCTTTTATCTCTAACTTTTAGCTTTGAAAAGACAAATATATATATCACATACACATGTTCAAAAAACATACAAAATACATAGTCATACTGATCTGGATATATATTTACAGTACAAAACATCCATATGTATTTACGAAATACATATCATATTCATATTAAACAGTAACAAACATAACTATACTATATATCTTCATATGTATTTGCGAAATACAAAGGTGACTCATATAAAATAAGAATATACATATGGATCAGGTATGTATTCTGTAAATACATATGCAGAGCTATATGTATTTTATACGGTGCTGGATTTGTTTTTGAACTGTACATACTATGTCATTTTAGAGGGTAACATATGTACTTATTTGTTCTCTTTTACTGTTTAAGATATGTATCATGTATTATTTTATAACCTATATGTATGTAACGACCTGAAAATTTGATGAAATAAGTAAAATTTGCGATTTTGTGTGATTAAACTATTTTATCCTTCCCCGTAGTTGCATTATGGTATTTCTGGGATGTGCGAGTGATTGACATGATTTTTGATGCATTTTAGTATCATTTATGCAATATTGTGGTTTTTGATGGCTTTAAGAGTCTTATTTTGGACTTATATGAATATCTTTTGATCCGTGCGACGGATGGCCGAACGGACTGTGCCAGCAACTCCGGAATATTGATTTTAGTTTGGGTAGACCTTGGGTTGGGGTCCTGGTACACCCGAGCTCATTTTGATCTATTGATCGGAAAGATAAAAAATTAGAAAGTTGGGTGTGGGACCTACTTTTGGTCGAAACGACCTCATATAGAAAATACGACTTTGCCAACAGATCCGGAATGTCGATTTTAGTGTGTTAGCATGTTTGGTATAATTTTACGGCTTTTAAATCTCATTTCGACTCTCAGTTTGAAAAATTATGATTTCGGATTTCGGGGGTCAATTTTGTGAAAATAAATTTTTTTGGAAAATCTGGTAGTGCCATTGCGTCCGGAACATCGAATTTAGTGTGGTTGCATGGTTCGTTTGTATAAATCGAACTCCGAACGAATTTCGGACACCCCATCGAAGTCCATTTCGACTTAGAAAAAAAAGACAGCACCAGTTATTGCAGAAAAATCTGCAATATATAACAGATTTTTCACCCCTTTTGGCCCATTTTGCTCATTTTTCATCTTACAGTTAAACCCTAAATATTTTGAGAGCTTAAAAGTGAAGTTTGTGGAAGCTTGAGAAGCTAGATTAACACCTATTTCTTGATTATATTACGGATTTAAGGTAAGAATTCACCATTTTCTTAGTAATTTCTTCATTAATTTCTCAAAACCCCAAAAATCTTAGGGCATGATTTTAAACCCAAATTTCACTCATTTTCACT
>NW_025835031.1:0-2035 GCF_002878395.1 Capsicum annuum
TCAATGTCATAATAAAAGAAATTGACCTTATTAATGTTAGTGTCAATGTAAAATCGTAATTTGCTAACTAATAACAAATGACAATTTATATTTTATAGTCAAATGAAATGGTCTTGTCTCTATTTACTCCATTTTGATATTGGTGGGCAAAGTATAAAAGAAAATCTATACCCAGCCACCAGTTCACCATGCCAAGCTCGAAAATTAGACAACTTCTTGTTAGCATTTTTACCCTGATTTATTTTTACCAAATTTAAGTTTTATTTTTGTAGAAGAAAAATAAAAATAATACCATAGTTACTTTTATGTTTACTGAAAGAAAAATATAAAACTTTTCCATATTTGGCTAACCTCTTTCTAAGAGGAAAGATTTTAGAACTGTATAAATAGAAAACCATCTTCTCATACAAGAATAACATATAGCATCCACACAATGTAGTTATAAGAATAACATATAGCGTCCACAATGTAGTCATTAAAGAGTCTTTGTTTAGGGGGAGATTTCTCCGAATAGGTTTTGAAGTTTTTCAATATTATTTTTAATATGTAGGTCGTTTGACCACTCATATCATAATATTTTTTAATATTATATTTTCCTTTGTCGTTTTGATTTATTGTCTCATAGTCTGCAACTAGTAGCTTCCGCATGACGTCCTCTCGATTTCGAACCCAACAAGTGATATCAGAGCCAATGGTTCAAAGATCAGATGGTTCGATTGAGGATAGGATCAGATCAAAGTTGCAACAAATTTGATGATAATGAAGATATATGTCCAAAAACTACATGTGGAGACGATTGTCAATCATAATTTCAATAATCCTGCTACTACATATTTGAAAATAAAGCTTATTGTTAACGTTTTTTTTTTACCCGAAAGGGCTCATATATTTTTTTAACCCAAAAGCTCCATTTTTAAGCATGTCAAACAACAGTGATGAAGACTAAGTGAAGAACAAAGATCAAAGATGGGAAGAAGGCGGATCAAGTGAAGAAAAATCAAGTCAAAAAGAGGAGATTTGTTAGGGTTTTTGCCCTGATTTTCTTACCAAATTTAAGTTTTATTTTTCTCAGAAGAAAAATAAATGTAATACCATAATTACTTTTACTTTTCTTGAAAGAAAAATATAAAACTTTTTCATATTTGGCTAACCTCTTTCTAAGAGGAAAGATTTTAGAACTCTATAAATAGAAAACCCTCTTCTCATACAATAATAACATATAGCACCCACAATGTAGTCATTAAAGAGTCTTTGTTTAAGGAGAAATTTCTCCCAATAGGTTTTGAAGTTTCTCAATATTATTTTTAATATGTAGGTCATTTGACCACCCATACCATAATATTTTTTAATATTATATTTTCCTTTGTTGTCTTAATTTATCGGCTCATAGTTTGTAACTAGTAGCTTCCGTATGACACTCTCTCGATTTTGAACCCAACACTTCTCAGATTGGCATGCATTTATTTATCTCCGATACAAAATTTTGTCCCTACTCTATCTATCTTGTATAAAAGTAGTAGTCCTCTAGGCATCAATATACTTTTGAAGCTTTCTTCACCAGGAGTAATCTTTAAAATTCTACCGCTTGCTTCATCCTTTTAACTTCTTCCTCACTCCCCAACCTTTTATTCTATAAAACAAAAAAAGGAAAAGAAAAGGAAATATCTCAAGTTCAAGCCTCTGAGAATAATCGTGAATCCTATCCCTGGAGAAATGATTGTCCAAAATACTCTCAAGGATAGCACCAGAATCTCTTCTCCAATTGAGTTGTACATCAAAATCGTGGAACTCTTGAATATCGAACCCCAAATTCATTCGACTACACACTCAGCAAACTATTCTTTCAAAAATCCCCTATGCATACAATTTTTAAATACTTCTCTATGCATCAATAGATGGAACTTTATTTCATTATATATCACCACGACAATTATTCATGGATTTGGAATTGTTCTATTTGGATAATGAAAGAATATGGTGTTGTCAAGTCATGGAGCAAGGAATTTAATGTCCCTTTAGACATGGAACCTAGAAT